>NC_134138.1:216038797-216143797 GCF_033958435.1 Carettochelys insculpta | reverse complement strand
CTAATGTTAATGTACCAGTTATATAAGAAAAGCAAAGGGGATGGGGAGGACAGAGGAAGTTTATGCCACCATTATGGTCAACATGATATCCTAATTCTGAAAAGGAGAGTTAATTTTTTTAAAAGGAAATGATTGCTTTTTCATATTTTCTCTCTCAGTCCTGACACAACTTTCCTCCCTTTAATAAGCTGGTTTTAATTTTGCATCTAACCCAGAATTGCAGTGACTACAATAATGGCTTATATATTTTATTTTTCAGATGCCATGGCTAAAGATCAGATTGTGGAAGCTTTGAGTTCATTTTACTGTGAAAGGAAACACAGCACATTATGTTAATAAACAACTGTAGGAGTACTCAGAACATTAGGGCTTGGGCTCTTTTGTCTTGAGAGCTGCAATAAGTGCAATGAAACAAAACCCACCAAGACATAAAAATACAATTTATATCTTTTTATCAAGCAAAAAAGAAGTTGGCTAATGTTTGAATAGGGAGCCGTAATGCATATTTATTGACGATTTTATTGTAATAATTAGCTGTTTACACAGTCTGGACATTGTGGCTAAATCACTTCCAGCATGTTTATTTGCAGAGGACTGTTTTCTGGGCAGTGTAGCAAGTTCATTAAGAAGACAAACTGTATTAGGATTCAAAGAAATTACCAGTTCCAATTCTTTGCTCCCCTGCTTTGGATTTCCTTTTTAAAGTCTAGAGATAATTAAGTAAAACAGGATAGTATTTTCTCCCATAAAAAAATAAAAAACAAAAAACAAAAACCAACCAAACAAACAGAAACTAGAGCTTTCCTAAGACGTGTCTGGAAAATCTGGTATTGCACAGCTGAAGTAACATACAGCATTGTGGTTCACACTTTTAAAATGTTTATTAATAGCTCTTTATTACACAGAAGCTAAATAGAAACATATTGGATTAAGATAAAGTCAATTTTGTATTGTGCCTTTGATTTATCTCAGGAAATAATTTGCCTTTCAAGCTTCATTTGTTCTTCAGAAAGGAAGCATCTTCTTTTGCTATATTTGAAGTTACCTATTTAAGCCTCATAACTATCTACAAAACACTTGACTATTTTTTAACAGGTTACAGTAAACCTTAAACACTTTGTGAACCAAATAAACAGATTAAAAAATCTGTGTGTGTGTGTGTGTGTGCGTGCGTGCGTGCACACGCTTTGTGTCTCCAAAAACATCTTCTCACTCTAATCTGGATTTCACATGTCCTAACCGAGCATAAACACAACTGACAGATTCTCTGTTTATACAAAATGCTACAGAAAGGAAGGGACCCTAAACAGAATGATCTTTCAGTAACAGACACAATGAGAAAGTTATATTATGTGGTGTGGGCATACAGGAGCACAGCACTTCCTTTAGTGTAATAACCATTTTTAAAATTTAAAAACTGTTTAAAAATTGAGGCAGTAAATAGGCTATAATGATGCTTCTGTCTAACTATGCTTCTGCTACAATTAAGTAATCAATATACCTTATTTAGCGCTATAAACTAAAACATAAAGAGAAACAAAAAGGGGCTGTGCATCTAACTGTTCCTGACTTTCCTTTGCTGTTCTTTAGCTTAAAAAACAAAAAAAGCACACAGTTTTCTCTCAGAAGGCAGCTGTGTCAGGTCAGATGCAGTACTGACTGCATTCTACCCTTCACCCTCACAAATAAAAGCAAAAAAGATGAAATACATGGATAAAGAGATGCCAACTTGCATGGAAAATATTGGGTTATGTTTTCTGTATGCTGCATAAGCCAACTTACAAACTTGAGATATTACAGATTTCGCTTCACCAGTCAATCAAAGCTATATATTTGGAGTCGTAATTGCTGTCAGTTCTGACAGTAAAGGTAATATTTTTTCTGCCATATATGTTTCAATAAAACCAGGTAACCACCTCACAGAGAACATTCTTAGGCACAGAATAAAAGAAAGATAGACATAAACATTTAATTTAAAGGCAATAGGACAAAAATTCTCTCTCCATATGATCTAAAGCACACTGAAGAAAATGGAATCTTCTCCGCTGATTTCAATGGACTTTGGATCAGGCCATGGTGGCCTGGAAGGCTAGAAAGAGCCAGAGGAGAAAAGTGAAAGTCCTTGTTGGCTCTGTGTCCATTTTTCTAAGACACTTCCATACCACAATGATGAGTCCAATCTAAATCCTTTAGATGGACAAATGGCTACAGCTTCAAACAGTAACTGTTCTGCAAAAGAAAGAATGATTAAAATATGTTTCATGGCAACTAAAATCATCAGGATTATTCGAAGAGTCACAACCTAACAGTTACTAGAGAATTTCACATTGGGTGAAATTTATTACAGATATAATTCTATTAGTGTCACAGGGAAGGTTCACTAAAATTCAGTTCCATAGGCTCCAAGCTTGGAGTTGGTTAGGCCCATTGAAGCTGAATGAGGTTCAGGTTTTAACCCCAGGTCAGCAACATTTCCAAGGCAGAGTGTGAAATTTGACTTTTTGACTTCTGTGTATGGGCCACCTGCTGGTGAAACTTTTTAAAGTCACTAATAGTCCTACTTACGACAGCTTCATTAATAAATAAATTAAGATGCCAGGGTTTACCATTTAAGAGCTGGTTGGTAGCGTATCTGGCCTTTTGTCAATCCACAGGCGGCATGGCTTTTAGCAAGCTCCTGGCTGCATGGGAGAGGAGAGGAGAAGTGAGGCAAGGCTGAGCTCCCACCTTGCCTGCTGATGAAACCAGGTTTCAAGAGTAGCACGGACCAGGGGTTGCTGACCTGTTGCAACCAGCAGAACACTGGTATTTGTAGCTTGCTGATTAACTGAATGCATAGGAAGAGATACATCTGCACCTCTGACATCATCAAATGGTAGCAATTCAGCTCTGAAAGGCATCACTCAATCATTAATATTAACTGAATTAAGCAAAGCACTTAATTAGGCCTTTAAGTCTCATTCAAGTCAATAGGACTACTCAAGTGTTCTTAAAGTTATGCTTGTACTTTGCTGGATCAGGGTGAATTAACGAACTTCTCTGGCAGTAAACCTAGAAAAAAATTCAATATATTTCAGAGGAAAGCACCATTTTTTCCACAAATCTTTCTTATATACTTAGTATATAGGAAATTGTTAGCTGTTCAAGCTGCTTGATCATCTTTATGTAATCTTCCATCCACAGTGAACGTGAGCTACATTTCCTGTCATGTCTCTGGGTCACATGTTTGTCCAGCACCTAACACACGGAGCCTGTTTTTTTGTTGTCCTCTACACACTACTGAGGTGAACAGGATTAATAATAATGTGTCGGGAAACACTATCAGCTCCCAGTGTTTCGCACACCCAGTGTTTCACACTCTGCGTTTCTTGCTGGAAAAGTTTGAAGGAGCAGAGATGCCAATAAAATAGAGGTATTCATAGTGCCAAATAAAGCAAAACAATAATACTAGGTAATACAGAATTCTTCCCTTACCATAGCCTATCAGATGCTCATTTGAAATTACCCAGTGAAGGGGATCTGGGATAGAATGAAATGTTCTAATTAAAAAACGAGAAGTCCTGTGACACCTCGTAGACTAACAGATATATTGGAGCATAAGCTTTTGTGAGCAAAGACTCACTTCATCATATGCGTGCCCACGAAAACTTATGCTCCAATATATGTTAGTCTATAAGGGGCCATGGGACTTCTCATTGTTTATGGGGGTACAGACTAACCCTCTGATACTTGTTCTAATGAGTTCAATCAGAAACGGCAGACAACGCTTGGGTGTTGATGGTAGTACAAAAAGGTTTAGATTCCTGCTAGTTTGGGCAGAGACAACTCCACTGAAGGCAACTGCAGTCTACCAGAGCTTGAAAGAAATAGATTTGGCCCAGAGAAAATAAAGAGAAAGAAGGAGGCTGGTGCAGTCCCATATACATATATGTTACATTATTGTGCAAAACACTTATAACAAGATAAATCCACACTACTGTGTGTCTTTTTAATGTTCAAAGGACAGTAGCATTGCCAGAATGCTCATCTGCCATCAACAGCTTTCTGTCATACAGGTGACAGGAAGTGAAGACAATTATAAGGCTTGCTCTTACTTGCCTTAACCATAGGGAAAGGAGGGAGGGGCTAAACAGAGGCTGCATCTACACTGTGAGATAAAATTGATTTTAAGTCAGTTAGCCTGATTTTTCCAAGCACCTGTCCCCACTGTAAATTCTGTTAGCTTGATTTATGAAGCATTAAAATTGACATAACATTGAAATCCTAAAATTGTAGTAACCTGACAAGTGTAGCGTTCAGTTTGAATTTAAAATTCAGAATGACGAGTTGAGAGGATGGACCATGTCTTTCAATCAAATTCATTAGCCTCCACAGATGTCCCATGTGTGCCTCAGAGTTCTCTGCTCTGGCCTCTTACATCTCCACTGCTCTCAGCTGCAGAGGAATTACGCAACAGGAAGACTGTTAAAATTCAACACGTGGAAGCCTGTGGCTGTAGGGTCAGGAGAGGCTGAAAAATCTTCTCTCTTTTTCTTTGTTAGTAGCACAGCTTTGGGGTCTGTGGTTCTAAGTATACCCTTGCTAGTTGCCTTTTTTTTTGTGCTGCCTGGCATCAGCCACTGGCTCCTGTACCATGTAGCAGCTAGGCTGTGGGTGGGAGTCATGTTTGTCTGATAGGATGAGAAACTTCTTTTCAGCTGTTTACATGTTGTCCTGCCCCTCATATCCCCTCCCTTTCCTCCCCCTGGAGGGGCCACACATTCTGGAACATTCCTGTGCCCAGCCACAACACGTGGCTTGACTCTGAACCAATAAAAGGATGTGCTGTGCGAGGTGCCAGGCAGCTTGCAAGTGATGAGGGTCACAGCAAGTGATGAGGGTCACAGTTTTGGGGGGCTGGCTGTAGCAGGGGGGTCTTTTAGCCATCCAGAGGATGTCTCCCTCCATGGTCATGATTTTTGGGGCTGGCTGTAGCTGGGGGTCTTTTAGCCACCCAAGGGAAGTCTTCCCATAGCAGTCACGATTTTCAGGGCCGGCTGTTGTCCGGGTTCTTTTAGGCAGCAGTGGGAAGTCTCCCTCAGTGGTCACAATTTTCAGGACTGGCTGTAACTGGGGTTCTTTTATCCACCCGGGGGAAATCTCCCTCAGCAGTCATAGTTTTCGGGGCTGGCTGTAGCCAGGGGTCTTATATCCGCCCCCAGCTGTAACTGTTCAATGAATCATTCGAGTTTCAGTGTAGCAACCATGTCCACTTAAACATAAGGGTCTTCTTTCATAGGAGGCCTAAATCCGTATTGAAGCTCCTGAAAGGGTCTCCATGGGCAGTCACAATTTTCGTGACTGTCAAAAGTCTACTGTCTTTTAGCCTCCCCGAGCCATTACTGATGATTCATTCAAGTTTCAGATAACACTTGTATCTACTTCTCTTTCCCAGGAGGCCTAAATCAACATCCAAGCCCAAAATAAAGCCTAGGCATGCTGTTCATAGGGGCAGGTGGTGAGTCTCCCTGGGCAGACAGAGTTTTCGGGGCAGTGAAACGTCACGATTTTCAGGTGTTGGATGTAGCTGGGGGTCTTTTAATCACCCTGAGCCATACATGTTTCAATGAAGGCAATGGAGTAACTATACCATTACCACAGTTCTCAAAGTAAGGCTTGCAGCGGGGAACATTCTTGTCCTAAAGGTCTTTTTTTGCAAGTCCAAACCTGGCTGTAGTCAGGGGTCTTTTAGCCACCCTGAGCCATAACTGTGAATGATTCATTCGAGTTTCAGTGTAGCACTTAACGAGTTTCAGTGTAACATACTTAACATGGCAGGGGAAAGAGGGGAATAAAATGTGGGAAGATGTTATCATATAATCACATCTACTTATGGGGCCAGAACGCAGTGGGGCTCAGGGAACTGTGGGATAGGTTCCCACAATACACTGCAGCAGCACTCGATTTAAGCTACTTGTATGTGGCAGCAGTAAGTTGATTTTGTGGGGGATCATGTTGGAAGGTGAAGATGCTCAAAATGGAATGGATAAAACCCAGTGTTCTGAAATTGATTTTAATAAAATCCACTTTCTCTCTTAGTGCAGATGCAGACAGAGAGACTGGACCCTGTGCTACTTTTAATAGCAGTGGTGTATCTCTGGGATAACTGCATTGTTTTCAGTGGAATTACAAATAAGAATCCGACCCTAAGTTAACAGACAGCCATGCACAAACTGGGAATAAGAAATGAATGACTATGACATCCAATATTTCCAGCAGGAGAGGAGAGGTCCTCTTAGCAGCTGTAGATCAGAACAAGCAAAGTCATTCCCTTCCCCTCCTATAGGAAATTTGCTGTACCCTTTAAGAACTGGGCATAGGAGTTTCTGGCTTGTGTCAGGGAATATTGCCCAGAGATCTCAGACTCCTGTGTTCAGGTTCCTTTTGCATGTGCTTGGGCACTGTATTAAAACACGTTTGGTCATTCAAAGTTAAATTTTGAAAACACTACCAAGGGCACAGCACAAACCCCTTATTCATATGTGTGGGCAAAACAAAAAAGCAGTCCTGGTAGCACTTCAAAAGACTAACAAAATAATTTATTAGGTGGTGAGCTTTCATGGGACAGACCCACTTCTTCAGACCTTGTCCCGGTCGGGTCTGAAGAAGTGGGTCTGTCGCAAGAAAGCTCACCACCTAATAAATTATTGTGTTAGTCTTTAAAGTGCTACTAGACTGCTATTTTGGTTTGATAGTATATAGACTAGCACGGCTACCTCTCTATTTGTGGGCAGGTACTTACATCAGTAGGGTCATTTAAGCCAAAGGGATGACATGTCTAAATAACTGCTCACTAATGCAAGTAAAGGGTTAACAGACTGGTCCCACATAAAGATTTAGTGAGGCACTTCTTACAAGATTAAAGGAACTGACCGGTTAAACCTCCATATGCAACCTACAGGACTAGGGGCAGGACTCACTGTCCTCCATAGTTACACCTAGACCCCTTACACAGAGAAATAATGAGTCTCCTCTACAGACGCAGTGTCCAATACACTCCCCATTCACTACATGCGGTGAACAGGGCAGCAGAGCGTTGCAAAATGAGGCTCAGGAGAGCCGCACACATGGGGTGCCCCTCTGGATGCTACATGCACACGCCCCACCACATGGTGGGACAAGTACATGGCAGGAGTGGTGGAGACACTGGGATGGCTAGTGCGGCGTGGCTTCAGCCCTGGGCAGCTCATGCAGCTCTGGTGAGTAACCTTGTAGGGAAGTGCCTAGCTGGGGGTGTCCGTGCGTGGCCGGAGGAGAGGGGGGTCCTGTGGCGATGGGTTAAATTTCTTTTGGACACCACTGCTCTACAGCCTCAGCTGAGATCCAGCTGTTTGTCAGCTCCTACTTTAGCAGCTCCTGCACTAAGCTCCAGAGGTCCCAGGTTTGAGTCTGCCTGCTGGTGGATATACATGCACTGTATAAGAAGCTCACACCACACTGACTACGTCTACACTACAGCAATCTGTCGACAGAAGGTTTTGTTGGAACATATCTTCCGACAAAACTGTCAACAGATTGCAGCCAGATAGCAAAGCAGATCAAAAAAGAACAATAAGTCCTGTGACACCTTAGAGACTAACAGATATAGTGCCACAGGACTTCTTGGTGTTCTCAAAGATACAGACTAACATGGCTAACTCTCTGATACAGATCAAAAAAGCGATCCACTCTATTGACAGACAATGGCCAGACTGCCCAGCTGCTCTCTCCATAGAATGGCCAACTAGAAGGACAGCAGACAGGG
This sequence comes from Carettochelys insculpta, assembly GCF_033958435.1. Lineage (NCBI taxonomy): Eukaryota > Metazoa > Chordata > Testudines > Carettochelyidae > Carettochelys > Carettochelys insculpta. Next base: position 216,136,014 of record NC_134138.1, on the reverse strand, counting down.
CTTCCCATTGTCCCAGAAACTCTGTCTGTTGACAGAAGGCCTCCCAGAGCGTTCACACTTGCTTTCTGTCAATAGATTCTGTTGAGATAGGTGTTCTGCCTCCTGGGGGAATGACAGAATGCTGTCGACAGAAGTGCGGTGTTGTCAATTTACTGTCAACAGAATGTATTAAAACACCAGTTTTGTTGACAAAACTCTCTAGTGTGGATGCAGCCCCTGTATTTTGAAGCAGAACAAAATATAAAAGACAAAAGATTTGTGTCATTGTCGGTTTTACTGGCACCCCAGAATGACTGACCTTACTTCAAATTCCCACTGTGGTAGGAACAGATAATGTGCAGGTCTGTAGGGGCAGACAGCATTTCAAAAAGCCCGTAGAGGCAGGAGGTGTATAACTTCAGGAAGACCACTACTATCACGGTCTTCATAAACATTCTAGCTTCATTGATTATGCTTACTGTACAGCACATCTATCAGCTGTCATCATTTACTGACACTGAAATCATTGTCTGATTATCAAACTAATGAATAAGCAACTCTGGTTATCAAACTACATAAACATCACACAGTCATTTGAGAGTTAAATCCCCAATACGGTTGTTAGTTATTGTCCCTCGCGTCTCGGTGTCACATAACTTCTGGATCCTGCTGGATTCCCTTTTCTTTTGGATTCCACTTTGAACAAAAATGCCTTCTTCCTTCTAAGGTTGCATCCCTTCCACTCCAATGAACCATGTACCACCATCCATGCTTTGGCAGCGTCAGGCTGGACTACTCTAACACAGCTACTACAGCAAGAAGCAGTCTGCCTACCAAGCCAGAACTCTCAACAAGCACTCATCAGACTGAAGCTTCATGCTCTGTACCAGGTGTCTACATAGATCAAGCTCTAATTTAAGAGTCTAATCCTCATCCACTTTACAAATCCTAAGTGTGGGATGGAACTTGGCTCTCGGTGACATTCTCCTCTAAGACTCAGCTGTCATCAGTGGAGAGGCTGCCACTGACTGAGCCCACAGTAATGCCCCATGGAATATTCTCAGCAGAGGGCCGACAGCTGATGGACTTGTTTACATCAGAATTCAGGTTCAGCCTGTCTTTCCACCTTCAGAATGCATTATGAGTTTCAAAACTTTCAGAAGGGCGTTTTCCTAAAAGGAAGCTAGGCTCTGACTCCTCTGGTAATCTAACCCTTTGAAAAGTCTTGGGAAGAGGATGGTAAGAAATAGAGGCTCCCATAAAGCCTGTATGCGCAAGTATTGAGGTGAGGGGGCATCCTTTAGAAATGTGGGTCCCAAAAGCTTGTCTCATTCACCCAAGCCGTGTCTACACATGCATGCTACTTCGAAGTAGCGGTGCTAACTTCGAAATAGCGCCCATCACGGCTACACGTGTTGGGCGCTATTTCAAAGTTGAAATCAACGTTAGGCAGCGAGACGTCGAAGCAGCTAACCCCATGAGGGGATGGGAATAGCGCCCTACTTCGAAGTTGAACGTCAAAGTAGGGCACGTGTAGACGATCCGCGTCCCGCAACATCGAAATAGCGGGGTCTGCCATGGTGGCCATCAGCTGAGGGGTTGAGAGATGCTCTCTCTCCAGCCCCTGCGGGGCTCTATGGTCACCATGTGCAGCAGCCCTTAGCCCAGGGCTTCTGGCTGCTGCTGCTGCAGCTGGGGATCCATGCTGCAGGCACAGGGTCTGCAACCAGTTATCGGCTCTGTGGATCTTGTGTTGTTTAGTGCAACTGTGTCTGGGAGGGGCCCTTTAAGGGAGCGGCTTGCTGTTGAGTCTGCCCTGTGACCCTGTCTGCAGCTGTGCCTGGCACCCTTATTTCGATGTGTGCTACTTTGGCGTGTAGATGTTCCCTCGCAGCACCTATTTCGATGTGGTGCTGCGCAACGTCGATGTTGAACGTCGACGTTGTCAGCCGTGGAGGACGTGTAGACGTTATTCATCAAAATAGCCTATTTCGATGTCGCTACATCGAAATAAGCTACTTCGATGTAGGCTTCACGGGTAGACGTAGCTCCACAGAAATAGCCACAATATAAATGATAACCTCTCCTATAAATCATGATAAAGTACAGCAATTCAACAACACATATTACTGTGGTAGAGGATATCCACACTCCCCCTGCTTAAATGTTTGTGTAGGATGTGATATGTAGAATGTATATTTTGGGTGTTGGGACATATGAAAAGATGCCTGTTTGTCTGTCCTGGGAAGAGAACCACCAGCTTAGAGGCTTGGTCAGTAGTTCCATCAGATAAAACAACTGAGTGATGGGCCAAAAACAATTTATATAATCTACAATGAATAATCTTATAACAATGTATTTAAGGTGAGCGCCTGCCTGCACCTGTGAACTTGCATTTAATCCTATGCTGTGCCCTATTTTGCTAGACTGATCACTTTCACCGAAGCAGGAAATAAACTGTGTGTGTCTTCATCTCAAAGGGCTGCCTGTGAACCTGTGCATTCTGGGGAGCAGAGAAAAGAACCAGCCAACAATTAGCGATAGCCAGCAGATAAAAACCTCATTCATGGAACACGGCATATGACCTGACACTACAAGTGATGTAGAAATGATAGTTTGCCTTTTCATCTACCCAGTAGTTCTTGATTTCAGACTTGCTGAGGGTATGTCTATACTTACCAGGTGTTCGATGCTCTGCAATAAATCTTCTGGAGTTCAATTTTGCCATATCTGTGAAGACGTGGCAAATTCTCTCTCTGGGCTCATGGTATTGAGTGGAGTAAGGGACATTGGCATGAGACCAAAGAGCCCTGATCTATGCCAGGGAGCAAAGTTGATCCTGAAACGTCAATCCTGTATAAAATTGATCCTGAAAAGCTAATGGCATAACTAGAATCATGTACCTGGGATCAACTTTGTTCCCTAGCATAGACCAGGCACCTGCATTATTGTGCTTAGTTCTCTCCCTTCATAGTTCACAGAGGTAAATGCTAGATCAATCATAAAACAGGCAAGAAGATTAAGGATATGCAAGTCGCATGTCAACAATGCCCCAGAACTGGGATATCAAATATTCTAAAGTGAAAGGGCTATTTCAGGCCAGCAGCAGAAACCACCAGCCAACAAGTACCAACCTCAGAGCCATAATGGACTGGGTGGACAGAGGCGACTTATCTACTCGCTCCCAGAGGTGGTGATCTCTTCCTCAAATAGTTGGAGAGACATTGCCTCAGTGGGCATAGTAAGCAAGTGAGGGGGTGGGGAATAGCAGTGGTACATAAACAAAAACTGTGGTGCTTTTTATAGTGGGGGCGGGCACTGAAAGCCAGCTAAGGAGACTGTAAAGTAGTGGTCTCCAAACTACATGGTGTCCCCTTCTGGTCCCCTCCATGCCCTCCCTCCCTCAGGCTAGGACCAGGAGCAAAGCCCTGAGTATGGGCTGGGGGTACTGCAGCACCCCCCTCCCCCAACACACCTCTAGTGCTTATGCCTATCACCACATACAATTTCCAGTTGCTCTCCACTGGAGCCTTAAAAACCAACATTGATGTTATCCTTAAAACATAAAAAAGTGGTTTTGAAATTCTTAAAATGTTGCCCTAACCTTGGCACCGGAGGGAAAGCGGGGAGTGGAGCTGAAGTGAAGCTGATGCCACAAAATAGCTGTGAGATAGTCTCAGTTGTCACTGCATAATAGGAAGCACCAAAAGGGAATAGCACCAAAGGTAGTCACCATGCCACAGGGAGATGAAGAGATATGTGGCGTAGTAAAAGAAATGAAATGAAGGCTTGAGAAACTGGAGATGACGTGAATACGTAGAACTTGTTTCCTGTTTTGCACTAAAGCTCTCTAGCATACCATGGGTGCATAGACCTATGCATCTACCTGCTTTTAAGAAATGAGCAATTTAAAAAACTCTGCTTGTGAGTGAAGGGACTAACTCCCCGCACCACTTCCCCTCCTCTCTGCTTGGCTGTCTCTAAATCCAACAAGATATCTAACATTCTCTTGAAAAAGGACAACAGAAGGGAAGGAACTCCCCTGCATGTCTCCTATCACACACGTCCACGTATTGCAACCCTCTTTTCCCACACAGAATTCAGCTTTGAAATTGCAAGACTGAGTAAGCAACTCGGTAACCCAAACCTCACATGCCATCCATCCTCTGCCTTAGTCAGTATGACCCTATCAGATCTGAGTACACAGCAGCATTAGGCCATGTGAGTTCTTCGTGGAAAGACTGCCAACAAACACCTGTTAGTGCTGGATGATCAGATGGCTGCTGGTGTTTCTGTGCTATATAGTTTTTCTTATATCCCAGAGAGTCCTAGAAATAGATGGGGGAGGACTGCACTGCAAGAGGTGCTGTCTTCCAATATAAATTGTAAAACTAAGATCCTATTATTTGTGGCTATTAAAATTCTCATGTCGCTTTCACAAGAGTGGGAGTTTTTATATGAGCTGTAATTGGCCATTGTGGTAATTTTAGTCAATCTACATAAATCCTCATCTGCACTGCAGCCGCACATGGAATTCTTTTTCATCTTCTGGCTGCTCTAGTGCTATAAAATGGTCTATTGCAGAGGTCAACAACCTTTCTGAGGTGGAGTGCCAAAATATGACCCTTTGACCTTAATATACAGTCCAAGTGCCAGTGAAACTTTTTGAAGCCACTAATAGTCCTACTTGCAACAGCTTCAATAAATAAATGAAGGTGCAGAGCTTTACCCTTGAGGTGGTGGTTATGAGCATTAGCTGGTCTTTCCTTAATCAACAGGCAGCAAGCACTCCCAGCTGCATGGGGGAGGTTGGGTGGGGCTGAGCTCCTGCTTTGCGTGCCGATGAAAATCAGCTTGCCTGCCACTCTTGGCACTTGTGCCAGGGGTTGTTGACTCCAGTCCATGGCCTATCACATCACTCAATGGTGGATTTTCAGTAACATGGGAAAGAGCCATCTATAAAGCACATCAGAACATTTTAGGAGCAAAGAACAATAATTAGTTAAAAGCAGAACATGAAGATGAGAGTAACTGTGTTGGATTTTCAACTCTCCGATGCCTCATGCTCTGCCCTCTTGTACTTGGCTCTCTCCACTTATAGCCACCACAGACAGATGCCACCTTCTTGATGGTTTACATCTTACTTTATTGTGAAACTTTATGCTGATGTTCTTACTGAGCATTCTTGGCGCTAAACCCAACTTGCTGATAATTTTGGTAAACAGGGAGGGACCTAAACACACGCACATGGGTTCACCTGAATGAATCAGGTCTTTGAGGCATCTTGACTTTACAAACCAGGTCCAATGAATGTCTTAAGGATGTGGTCCAATCGTCACTTGTACATAATACATACCACTACAGTGAATTACATGCAAACATCTTTCTAGAAGACTTTCCCATACCATTATGCTCTGCCACAACCTTACATATTCTGAATGGTTCCTTTGACTTAACTGAAGCAACTAGTCTAACAAAAATATGAAGCAGGAAAAGTCAACACAATTTTTAATAACCCTTCTGTATGTCCTAATCCAGGCCTAATGGCCTGTTACTCCTGTTCCCTTGCCTTTTGTAACTGGAGCTCTTGTAGTGCCCCACAACCAGCCAGAGGAAAAATGTATGAGTTACTTTTCCAGTTGCTTGTGTAGCTTTGTCGTGTTCAACAATCATGAATTTGCGTATCTTTTCTTCTGTGTGGGTTCTAATATAGCTCAGCTGCAGTACCCAATTAACTTGGTAGAAGATCAGGCTCCCATCCACCATCGGGTTCTTCTTCAGTCCCTTTGCTTGTAGAATAAAATTGAGTTTCTATCTCCTGGCCATGTAGGATTCTGACTGTGATCTGATTATTTAGTCAAAGAAAAAGCAGAGCTTATAGAAACAACAGCACCTCCCTAAGACAGAAGCCTGACTGGCAGGAAATTCAGCCAAAGACATTTTGAAAATGATCTGGCTTTTCTTTTTTGGTTCTGACTTGATGTTCTAAGGACCTGATCCAAAAGCCCCTGAATTCTACAGGAGTCTTTCCACAGACTTCAATAAGACTTGTATCAGGTAAAAGTGAGTTTGTGTGTTATTTATAGCTTACAGAGTAAATCTGAATTAAGATATATATTTGGCTTTGGATTTTCTTCAAGTGTTCAGATTTGACCTAATTCCTGTTCCCTTAAAGTCACCAGCAATTTTATAATTAACTTTAATGCCAATATTGCACTTTTATAAATCTCACTCTTAATTGATGATTGAAGTGGATACACTATTGTGGATGTATGTAGCGGTAATGTGCACAGGAAACTAACTCCCACCTAGATGCAGGAAAAAAATTGTTAGCCTAAAGCAAGTCATGTAAAGTGAAAAAAATTATGTCCACAGAAGTACATGAAGCCATAGGAGAGGAGGTACAGTTATGTCCGGGTGGTACAGAAATAAGACATTTGTATTACACCTATTTCTCTGAATAAAAATCAGATGACAGCCTCATTTCATTTCTTCATACAGTTTTGAGGCCAGATGGCATTAGAATCATTTACTTCACCTTGTTGTGCTTAATTACTACAATCAACACACTATTTTCCAAATTAATCATAACAAAGTAATTTCATTAGTAACACAGCAGGCTGTTGAATTATTAGCATCATAACAGTTTGCAAACAATTAAACTTTATTTGAACCTTAAAAATTTGCAGAGTGGAACATTATTGTAAGAGCTAATGACAATATAGTACAAATTCAAGACAGAGCAAATAATCAACTAAAAATGCTGTACAAAATATGACTTACAATCACCTTCGGAAAAAAAATAGCTATCTTACTGCTTACAGAAAGGCAAATGAAATCCAGGTAAACAACAATAACCAAAGCAATTAAGCACATTCTCTAGCACCCAGGTTTCTTCTTTTTTTCAGTTGTATTAGCAGGAGCTTTTATATCCAAAAATGGTTATGGTATTTGCAAAGATTTAAAGTAAACATTTTTTCTGTTTTACATTTTTGGTTTATTTCAGGTCATGGTTTTGGGTCAGAGTTATGGGTTCCTATTTCAAAATATCCTAGTTTTTGAATGCTTAGGTAGTTTGTCTGCTGATTTCTGACACTGAACTAAGTGAGGGGGAAAAAACCCCAAAGGGTTTAGCTATCAGGGACAAAAGAGGCTTTATTTCTGTTTGTGTTATCGTCATCAGAAAACGCAGCTCAACAAGCTTTTTATTCATCAGTTAGCAAAGGACTCCCTCTCCTGGATTAACAGGCAAAGAAAAAGGAGCCCTCCAAATGTTTTAAGTTGCCAATGATCTGCCTGGGCAGGAGAGAAACATTGGTGGGGGAAGGGTTTCCAACCAGTTCAACATGCTATGAAAACCTGCTGCCATCTACTGACAAACTATAGTAAAATCTTTTTTTTTTTTTTTTTTTTAAATTAAAACAATACAAAAATGCAACACTGGTCCCCCCTGTACTGCTGTAGTTCAGGATTTGTCAGGACAAGACATTAATTTTAGGGGGTTAACACAATTGTAAAAATCAGCCGTGGGTTTAATTTTGAAATATAAACTATCTTTGAAAACCAAATTTAAGTAACAGATAATTTTCCTTTTGTTAGTTCATTTTACTGGTGACTAATGTGTATGCTGTGTATTTGACAAAGAAGTTGGTATAAAAGCAAAAGCAATTGTGCTGATTTTCTGAATTGTGTAATTAATATGAAGACTTTTCAGCATGTGGCTTTATTGTGCAGTCTATTTCAATGACAACAGCTCTCCTGAAACTGATAGTTCACATTCTATATACAATCCAGAAGTATTCTTGACAGATTATAACTTTAGATCTGTGTTTCATAATTTTAATGCTTCACAGATTACATGCCAACCTGGTTTGGATGACCATTTCCTTAAAAACATGTGTTTGTATAATAACAAAAACCCCTCACCCTATTTTAGTAGTATTCTTGTGCACCAAAGGTAAAATAAAGTCATGTTAATAGTCTAAACCACACACAGACAAAAAACTACCCTTTAGCCCATTCAGTTTTCAGGGCTAGCCTGAAGCATAAACAACACAAGCTGCTTACTAGAGGATCTGCAAAAGCTCAGCAACTCCTAGACTGACCTGACCTGCCTCCTTGTCAGTTTGAAACCTCACAAATCATAGGGCTAGCCCTACTTGTTTCCAACTGTGCTAAAGACTCTATAGCTGATGATATTACATACTAGAATACACAGCACTATGCTGAAAAAGAGGATTTTAAGTATTAACTCTGAATTATCCTGCTTTTGTTTAAGCGAAATATTTACTCTGTGTGCATTTTAAGTGAATAACTTCAGATTTGGGATTTTATACTCTCAAGACTGAAGATAACCTGCATGTGCATAAATTGTCTGATAGAACTCAGTGGCACTACTAACCCAAGCAAGGATCATTTACTTAAGTAAAGTTTGCAGGATTGCCTTAACAGCAGCATCCCTACTTCAACAATACCACAACTGGTCTATGGACTCTTTCACTGACATGGAAGCATCCACAAATGCCTGTTTCCTTTAATTCAAAATGTTTTGTGAACCCAAAATATCATCATTTTCAATTCTAGATCTATACAGAATTCTGTATGTTTTTGTCTCAAGTCCACATTTCTCATGATGTAAATCTGTCAAAGATAGAATGGTATAAAACAGTATAGTTCTACTGATCTGGATGGAACAGATTTACATGAGTTGAGCCTCTGGTTTACATATTATTTTGTGGCTATAAAATACTATTCTACTTAAAAATACCAGATTATGTGAAAAAAATAAATCCTGCAAAAATATAAAAAAATTCTTCAGAAGTATCTCAAACTTGCATTATTGCTCAGGAATTTGCCTGATTTTTCTATAGAATTATACACTGCAGTCCCATTAAAGTGAATTTATCAAAAGATTAATGCTATTAAAATCTACATGAGGAAATAATGATTTGCTACTGACAAGGTGCTCCCAAATTTCTAAAAATTAAACAGAAAAAAGATGATCTGACTCCATCTAAAGAGGAAGATATCTATACCTACAAAGTGCATTTAATGTTTAAGCAAAACAGCAACAGGTACAACTTTGCTGCTTGTGCAACAGCATCCTCCATGGAGTGTCACAGCATTGTAGTTATATAACAAAGGATTGTACAGTGCACACTCCCTAAAATGACAAATGATAAAGTAACAGAGAAATGGAGAACAATTTTAAAACGTTGTAGGTTGAATGTGTGTGGTACGGTGGACTCATTAAACCCATCAGACAAAAAGGTCACACAGTAGAATCTTTCCATTTTCGTCTAGAAGGTACAGTTGTACTTCACTCTTGATGGTAAATGCAGAATTCTCCTGATTATGAAGAATGGAATTTACAGAATACAGTTAGTGAAAAAAGCAAATAAATTCCAAATATCTATCCTTTCCATGCAGGTCTAGCCCCACTCACCGCACACATGCATGCTCTATTAAGTAACCAAACTAACTACAATACAGCTTACAGACTTGATTCTATGGAGAGGAAAAATAAAGGAAGCTAATTACGGAATACATCTTATTCTGCATACAACAGTTATTTTTTTATTTCATATACAAACCCAGCACAGCTTCTTTAATTGAACTTTAATATTAAGATTGTAGCAAAATATGTTTGTCAACAGAACTCCTGCAAAGGTTCCAGGAAAGAAATACTTATGAAACAGAGAACAAGGAAACATATGAACCATTACAGAAGATTGGATTAAAATGTACTTACCCGGGCCTCTCAAATATCATACATCTCTATTATGTAGTCTCTAGGCACCAGGCCAATGGATCCCTTCATTTCTCCTACCCACCAGCCAAATCTTTGGTACTCCTAATTGAAAACAATATGCAATATTAACCTTTAGTCTGATATATATGCAATGGACTTTGTATGAAACTCCTTATGGATGTTTCCTATACATACAGCAATAAGAACTTGAAATTAAAAACCCTAGATCCTTTTGTTTGAAGCATTCAAAATGCATAGTCAGGAAAAGAAATATATTAAATTTAAAATCACCATCATATTTGTTAGTATTTTGAAAAAAAATTACCAATGTTTCCTTACAATAGGTAAAACCACACTTGATCTCCCCTTTCTCCTATATTCTTCACCCAAAAAAACCTATATAAAGTACCAGTGTTTGAAACAAATATCCAACTGTAGAATATTAAAAACTTATAGAAATTGACTGGAATTCTTTCAGTATCATAAGCCTAAAATTAAAGGAACTTACAATCAGATTTAAATTACTATTTTGCTCAAATATGAAAGGAATGACACATATCTATTGTATATGCTCTTTTTATGTCCAAAGTATATACCATTACTTAGCCTTGCTAGCCTACAACAGCACTTGTATGCTTATTTAGGCTCAGTGAGACAAATAAGAAATTAATGAATAATTGTTTAAAGAAAGAATATTTCCCAAAAAGCAATACTAAGAAAGAGTATTATGAGATCCAAATTTTACTTTTTTCTTATGAAGTAAATATTTTAAGATCAATCATAACAGGAATTCAAGAAATTGCAACTGCTGAAATTGCATGCACTCACACACATGCAGAGAGTTACATATGAAGCATTATTAAAACAGAGATCCTATTTAGAATGGATTGGTTAGTAAGATAATTACTGTGGAACAAATATGAAAATATAAAATGAAGAGATCTAAACAATAAGCAACATTTGCTTCCTGCCATACTGCTCTTCTGAAAAGAAAAGGACTGTAGGATTTCTGAGTTGACCATTCTGTTGATATACCATGAGCTACCTATTCTGCCTGCAGCTACAGCCACCCAAGTGGAGGCCAGAAGATTAAGGGTTAATGCTTTCATATGGGAACCGCAATTATTTTGAAATATGGCTAAAAACAGTCTATTTTTGAGCTCTCTACAAGTCTAAGTGAGCTTGGGGTTCTAAACTCTCACTGTGGCTAATGAGACAGGACCCGAAAGAGGACAGTTACCCCACGCTCCCCATCCTTTAAATATCCTCTTTATTTTTTGTTGTGGTGCCTGCACATAGATCCTCCTCACAGAGTAAACAGATTTTAATTCTCTTCCCCAGGATATATAGAATATTGGGCATCTGGAAGTCCTATCCTCTGAGACAGAGTTTTAATATGAATGAGAAGTTCAAATAATCCTTTACAGACAACACATTTGTTTAAGCTGGAGAACACACGACTGGAAGAAGCTAGGGAAGGAATTCCATCTCTTTTTTCACTCAGCGTCAAGGACTGTGGGCAGCTACCTGGTCTATAAAATCACAGGGCAATATGAATGAAGCTGGTAGTGAGAGACAGAGAATTACTCTACTAAATTTTAGGAAAAACTGGGTGCACACAACAGTCAAAAACCTTCAAGATTACAGAAGTTTTCTCACACCAACAGCACAAATGTTCCAGCTCAGCTTGTTTAATAGATTTTATATTTTTCTGTATATACATCACAATATGCTGTTTAAGTACACAAACTATACCTAGACTGGCAAGTGGTAATTGCTCAAGATGCCAGCACTCACCTATGCTAAAGGAACTTCACCAATAAATCTTCCTAATGAAAAGGCAACATACTTTAAGCTGCTATATGTAACTCATGAAGTGAGCCCAAGAAAGATTGATTAAGCAAGTTTTACTAGACATCACCAAAAACAAACAATACATGAAATCAGGGAAGAGGCTTAGTTAAGTGGTCATTAAGCCACTTATAACAAATGGCACAAAAGAAGGTTGTGGACTAAATTATTGCTTGAAAATGTTTCACTTAAAGAGCCTGTGTGAACTTTGATATCATGGTGAACTTTTGAAAACCTATTCAGATGGCTCAATTTAAATTACAACATGTTGCTTTTTGAAACTTTCCATTTCTTGCTATTTAGTTATATGCCATTTAATGCTCTTGTGTGAAGCTAAGTGATAAGATAAAATGGATGGTGATGTATCAGTCTAGTAAGCTAATTTATGGCTTTGTTGTAGCCATTAGACCATATAGACAAGACTACAACACAGAAGCTTTTACTTTATCATTACTATGCTTGTGTATGAGCCTCTAAAGCAACATGAATCCCAATTAAACCATCTTCAGTCTGCAGAAGTTGGAATAATAATATAATAAAAGTTCCTGATTACCAAGAATATACTATTTTAACCTCAGGTTTCAGAGTCATCATTACACAGAAGTTCCCTTTTAAAAGTGGCTAATGTATGTACCTCTCTTTTTCAATACTGATAACTCTCACCTTCCTGCATGCCCCTATACAAAATCTAATTGAATGTATGGTCTCTTCTATTGCTATCAATGATACATTACTTACAGTGACAAAATAATGCCATAGATTCAATGGAGTCCTGAAGTTCCATAGATGTGTCATTGCTGTATAAGACAGGCATGGCATAAAATAGACTAAAATCCACATTGTGGCAAGCAGAGAATAATTTCAAGAAACTGAATCCAGTTATAAGAGATAATATGCACTGTTAATGGTTAAGAAGCATGGTATCCTGCAAGCAGAAAAATAGGACCTCAGGTCTGAGAAAGCTTACCATCTGGTATCCCTCACTGAATTCAGCTCCTACCATCAGTGTTAACAGAGGAAAGTGACTATACTTCAGAAGGACTGATAAAATAATGAAGAGTCCTTTAATCTACAGGAAACCATTCTAGTCAATTTATAAGAAATATTGCGTCCCTCTGTAGGGCATATAATTATTTTCTATTAATCATGTGCTATAAAGCTATATTATGTGGTTATACTGTTATCACTAGAAAGAGGCCTGCAGTCAGCGCCTGACAATGTTAGGTAATTACTAACACAAAGCTTCTTTCTCCTTGCGTAGAAATGCTATCAAGATCCAGAGTTGCTGTGATGCTTACTGCATAAAAATAACACGCCATAGAAATTAAATAATTGCAAAATGAATTGCTTCACAACGTGCATATTATGCATGGGGCAGAGGTGTGATGGGAAGGGGGAGTCCTTTCCAAATAAAACAAGAAGGTAACCACAAGGAACAGCTAAATATTTGCAAAATTATGGAGGTGTTTGCATTGTTCATTCTGATACACAAGGGATGAAGGGTTTTTGTTTTTTTCCACATGGTGATCAAGCGACAAAGTTATTGCGTCTTGTTGAAAGAACAAAACAAAGCTGCTAATTTAAGATTAAAACCATTTTTCCTACACACTCATCTGTATGTAGTGCATAAAGGTAACAACAGAACAAAGATCCTGATTCTGCAAATAATTCTGCTCTTAATTATGTATGCTGTGTACAGATGCCCCTACCTACTGCCCCGTACCCCCAAAAAGAACGTGTAAAAGTAAGAGTGTGTTTAAGGCATTAAGGGATCCAGGCCTAAAAGGTTTTTGCTGTTTGGTTACAGTGCATTCAATGGAAATGCACTAGCCACTTTAATATTTATTTGGATATTTTTTATCCCATTATGGGAACATTCACATAAGGGCCATATCCTGTGCAAAGTGGAGCACCTGGTAAGGATGCTTAGTACTTTCTCAAAGCCTATAGACTTCAACAAGACATGAGGGTGTCTGGCACCTCATATGACTGGACCTGTATTGTTTAATAATGAAATAGTACGTCAATTCTAATATCAATGTTTAATTAACAGTTGAAATGAGTTACCAAGCATCATGGTGAACTCTCCATCACAAGCAATTTTTAAATCAAGATTGGATTTTTTTCCTCCCCTCTAAAAGACATACTCCAGGAATTATTTTGGCCAAGTTCTCTGACTTGTGTTATGGAGGAAGTCAGACTAGATCATGTGATCCCCTCCTGGCCCTAGAACATAAGAAATTATGTATTTTTCCCTTTGACTTGAAGATTTCTGAAAACCGTCTTTGTACTTCAATACATGGAAAACAACATACTTCAGAAAATATCTAAAATGTGTGGATTATGAATGATTCTTTTCTTCCACGTTATTAATAAAATTAACTTCTTAACAATCACAGATTTGAAACTTTAAAATTGAGACGAGAATTTATCTTTAACCAGCTGTGATTAAACACATAGCCCCCACTGACAGCCTGTAGAAGAGTCAGAATGAGGAGGACATTTTTAAAAAGTGTCCTTGTAGCCAACTCCGGGAAAATAATATTTAAAACCTCATGTAATTTGCCCAAGAGATTCAGACTACCTGGAAAATTTTAGAACTTTTTTGGTGGAACTGGTAAATGACACAATTGACAAGAAAGTATTTTTGACATAGAATGGCATTTTCTCTAAAAAGCAGAACATGACAAATGCTTTAGATAAATGAATTAGACAAAAAATAAGGTGTTCTAGGACTATAAACCTCAGGTTTATTGTATGGAAGCATTATTAGGCTATGGTATGACATAATAAAAATAAATTAACTTAAAAGTTACAGTACAAATAAGTGTGAATAGAATTAAGTTTAAAATTTAAAACTGGTCTCCTGAAAACATCTTAGAAGAACTGAAAATCTGTTTTATATGCTTCACAAATCAATGTCAAAAATATTTCCTAGTATGATAGATAATATTAAGTGCCTATTAATAACAGATAAGTGTACAGAACTAAAATCACTTTTTACCTGGGATGGATGAGAACCTCACACTTCTAGCTCATTACTCTTATTTTTTTTTTTTTTAACTATTCTAGAGTTGGTTCCCCCCCCGCTTTTTTTTTTTGCACAAGCCATACACCTAAACAAATGGAGAAAGGATAATTTACAGTGTAGTACAATCATATGAAACTAAATTTTTTGACAACTACAACTTGCCTTATGATTACCATGTACATATGGTAACTATTACAAAGCATATTTTCCCAGTACTTGATCATGGTACTTGTCAGACAATGATTTCACTTTTATGCTCTACTCTACTTTCATATGCAGTGATCTGCACCCACAAGACTACAATGTTTCATTTTATTTTCATTAAACAAAAGCAAAGATCAAGAAATGCACTTTGGGGTGGCTCTTTTTGTTCTATTTTGTTAAAAGATCCACAATTGTGCATTTTCAGATGTTGTGCATGGAGTACAGAAATCCCTGCTTTGCACTAAGCAAAAGTTGCAATATCCTTAAAGAAAGGGGTTAACTGGTGGATGAAATTCCTATGAACAATAATAGTTACACGAGTTGCATTTTGTTGTATTGGCACATACTGAACTAACACGAGGAAATGGACATAATTTCAGCTATACTGGTTAAAATATGACATTTGTCTTTCTTGTTAATATTATTTGCTGCTTTTCAAAACATAAATGTATACATTTGGCTGGTATGAAAAGAGTTTAAAGCTCAAAAGGACTTACACAGTGTATGAATCCAGAATACTGTTAAAGGGTAATGGACAACTAGAAGGACGAAAGGATCTGCTAATGCACTCAGCACAGCATCATAATAATTTGCATTTGACTCATGAAATTAGGAAGCTTTCGAGTATGAAATATTCTCACCAGAAAGTAATGCAACTGCCCCTTATGTTACCTGTGTACACTTTCTGAATCCAAGGCATACCTAGCCATTCAATCACTTATGCTGAGCTTTATTTTTGAAATCAACTTTATGTACAAAACAATATTTATGGTATAGTATTTGAACCATCATCATTTGCTTTTCCATTAATCATAGAAATCTGAAATCAAATGAGAATGCACAACTGAATGGAAGTTTAGGACATTCAGTACCAATGTACTGTATTTTTACTGCAGTATTTGCTTTTTTACGTGAGCCAATTTTCACTGGAAAAAATCCCTGAGAAATTAAATGTGTCATTTTTTTGTGAAGTGGGAGGGGACGGAAGTATGAATTTCTGAAGATTGAATAAAATAAGATAAAATGACAAAGCACTCACATTCAAGAGAATTAATAAAAATATTAACATGATACCAGCATGAATGTATATCTGGACACATTCAGGCTGTGTCCATACTCACCCGGAAGGCCGATGGCTGATACACAATTTTAGGTACACCAGTTGCATACCTAAAATTGACTTTTCAGCTGTCAACTTCCATGCCTGTCTTCATGGCAGAAAGTCAACAGGAGCGATCCTCCAGTTGACCTTCCTTTCTCACGGCTTGTGAGGAGTTCCAGGGTCAACGTTAACCCCAGAATCCATTTCATGCATGCGCGAAACGGTACTGTGGAAGATTGAACCTGAGGAGTCAATCTTCCGTGGTCAGTGTAGATGTAGCCTCACTATACTCACTAAAAGTAATCCTTGTAGCTAACTGACTACTTATCAGTATGTGCTATGATGCATTTGTTCAAAAATTTTGTTGTTTAAAAATTCTCAACATTTTAGAGAGAGACTTCACAGTAAAAATTATTAGCAAATTTTACAAGTTCTTATATGGTATTAACAGATAGGTGTATTATTACTTTGGTGCAAAAATTAAAACTGAAAGAATGCCCCAGAGAGCAGCCAGATTTCTGTTCAGGAATACTACTGATAACATGCATGTTTGCAGGATCAAGACAGTCGTGGACACTGTTGATTTCAACAGGATTACCCATGAGTATGTCAAGTAGGAATTGCCTTCTGTAATGTTTAGCTATATTATCAAATAAATTACAAATAAACAATGTGTCACTGACACCATAATTATTTTCTTTAGGTGCACGTAAACTAGAATCAGCTAAACTATTATGTATTGTCATCTTATTTTCATTATCTTTTTAAAATGTAAAAATGCTATACTTTTCCACGTCAGAACAAAATTGCTTCCATTATAATAACACACTTACTGAACTGGAAGAAAAAAAAAAAAGAGGCCATTTGTTCAGACTCCTATAAGATGCCACAGAAATTATGTGAATAAAAAACGTTTTTTAAGCAGAAGATGCAAAAGTAGCATTGGTAGGAGCTACAAAAATGTATTTTGTCAAGTCATGAGATTTAAATTTCTCTATAAAATAAGTATTCTGTACTTCCGCAAATACCCCATGGGTGGGTCTACACTTGCCCCCAACTTTGAAGGGGGCATGGTAATCAGGGTTATGGGAGATTACTAGTGAAGTGCTGCAGTGAATACATAGCACTTTGTTGGGCTAATTCTCACCCATGGCAACTTAGAAGTATCAAACTTTGAAGTGCCAGCATGCGTGGGGAGTAAGGGCACTTTGAAGTGCCCATGGCTACATGCATTAGTAATCTCCCATCACCTGATCACCTTCGAAGTTGGGGGCAAGTGTAGATCCAGCCTATATTTTTCATAATATTGCATTTGTCCCACAACATATAACACTTGTGTTTAATTTCTTATCAGTGAAACATGATTGCTTCATGATTAATGTCAACACCTACCTGACATATGATAGAAAAGTAATAAGCCATAGCTGGAATCAAGCTGGAGTTGAATTTATGACACCATTTTGGATCTACACACATTACCTACTGTCAGCAACTGCATCTCTCATTTTCAACCACTAGATGGTGGAAAAAAATTAAAAAATTGCCCAAGATTCATACCACTGCCACAAAACTAAAGTATTAATCTACTAGAGTAAGAAATATTTGTTGCTGAAAAGTCTTTACAGATTTTAGGGTGCTCTAGATTACATTTTTACCTTGGTTGTTTTTTAACAAATCTTTTGTCTGGTTAGTAAAGATCAGACAGACCTTGAAATTGAGTAAAGTGGAGGGCTAGATGGATAATTCCCTAGCACTTTGCCTCCAGGACCCTAAATTTAGAGCTGAGAGTAATGACCGAAAACTCATTTTTCTGAAAAACAAACAAACAAACAAACAAACAAACCCTCTAATCAAGTGAAATGAGACTGATTTCTGTGGTCTCTGTTTTGAGGTGGAAATCACCCCCCACCAGAAAGCTTTTACATGTCTGGAATCAGCAAAATTAGAGGCAAGTCTAAAGGACTGAATATGCATTAATCAGGGTATAACCCAGAGAGGATAATAAGGATTGGATAGCTTAAGCTACTGTTCCTCCGTTCTTATTTTTAACGGGGATTTTTGCAGACTATCTGTAGGCAAGGGGTAAATAACTGTTAATTGTCAGGTGGGTAGGCTCAGATTTAATTGGCCCCATGTGTCATTAAACAATAGTAAAAGAAGGCCTGTGCATAGTGGAATTGTTTGCTTACAGTCTTCCATACGTGTTAAGGAGTACTGATTTTCAGTACTGAATAGAATTCTGCTCAACCAAAACACTTCAACCTCCCTTCAGTATCATTCAGTTATAAGATAAAGTGACAACGAAATACTTCAAAAGCACCACATGGCCACAACATCATTAGCAATACATCTTCTATATTTTTATATATGACTATCTTTCCAACCATAAACCTTGAAGTTATTTAAACAGAAGCCATACATTATCCCAAAACACTGCTGTTAAATGAATCAAGGAAGATTTAAAGCAATAGTGATGAAATGGGAAGTTTCAAACTAACAAAGAGTATTTCCGATTTCATGGGATTACTTTTGATTTCCATGCGCAAGTATGGAAAGAGTTTCAATGAGCCCCAGAGCTTTCAGCATTGCACTAGGTGACAAGCGTGGGTGAAGGAATTTAAGTGAAATTCAGTTGGAAACTAAGGATTTTTGTACATGGGGAACAGAGAAAAAAATTACTCTCAGATGCATCCGTATGTAAACTTCAGTCAGCTTTGTATAAGCACACCCAAGAAAGCATTTTGTCCCATGATTGCTTAAGAAAGATTAATTTGCCCACCTACCTTATAATAAAATTTGACTGCGAGTTTAATGTAAGACATTATATTGGAACAGAAAAATTTCTGTGGGTTTTTTTAAGCAAACAGGAAATAGTGGTGAAGTAAAAATCGCCTGAATCTGTCAGAATAAACATACACAGAACCTAAATCATAAGAACAGCTGCAATGCATACAAAAAGATGAAAGCCACTTCTAAAAACCAGCTGTATCCAGTAGCAAGTTGCCCAGAAAACCAGAATCATCACACACACAAGAATATAAAGGAAGAGGAAGTAAAAACCATAACACACAACATAATATAGTATATCCTACAAGGTTAACTTTTGCCTAGAGTAAGCACATTGTCTTCCATTACATTAGCTAGGGGATGCTAGCCAAGATTAAATGAATAGATAAACATACTTTTAAGCTGATTTCTGTTACATGGTTATGTTTTGAATGTGATTATATTTCATTTGACAAAATAATTCATAACTTGCAAATGTCTGATTGCTTACAAAACATCTAAAGGGAGTGCCAGTCTCTTCCCTTCCCACCCCCATAGTATTGTAGGAATGTTTGGCTCTTTTCTTACACCAATTTACTCTCAGGAGCACACTGTACCTTGCTAAGAATGTAGATAACATCACCGCGTTTAAATGACAACTCATCAGGAACATCTCCTATGCAGTCCCACAAACCTTGGTAGAAATTAGCATAATCGGTATTTTTATCACCTGGGAAAGGGAAAAAAAACACATTAAAACCAGCATTGGTAACCTTTGACCATCAAAACTACTAATTAAATCTTCACAGAAAGAAATCTGCCACATCCCCACCAAAAAAGCAAGCAGAAAACCAGTTTAACATGTGAACCTTTATTTGATAACAGTTGTGTCACCCAAAACATGCAGCTACAGGTTCTCCAAGCAGTTAGCAGCTGCCTCTCCCATAACTAACTCTTCCCTCCCAATATATTTTGCAGCAACCCATATCTTAACTTGAAAGGGGTAATGTGCTGGAGTCTAATTAATAAAATCTGTGAGAAAAGCCAATGGCAAACATTTATTGGTGCCTGTCTTTTTCTTTTCTACAAGATTTTCCCTTTTCTGAGAGGCTTTCATATATGCTTTGGTCGTTGCTGCTCAAATACTGTTGCAACTTTGTAACTGTTTGCTGAAGCAGCATTTCTAAATATTCAGTGTCAGCTCCAGTTTAGGACATTAAGCTCTGGCTAAACATGCAACATACACCATAGTCATAAGCTCATCCCTCTAACAGCATAAGCACAATGGATGTGCTGTGTTCAAACTGCCTTACAGACCATTAACTGATTGATTATTTATCAGTCTTTGCTCTGTAATACTGCAATAACAGAGTAATAAATGCTTTGTCATACGCTTACCATACAGAATACATCTATTGGAACACAGAACTTCAGCACATTTAAATACACAGGACGCTTCTGCTACACTATAAACAATTTCCTGTTTTTAATTCTGTGAAAATGGAGTTGGATGAGTTAACTCACAAAGAATGTGTGCAATGCCAGTAAGATGACCAGTTACATCATGTATACACTAACCAGACCAAGTATGTAATAACAATTTACAACACTGGAAAACTATATTCTAATTCTGGTAATATAAATATGATCAAATTGGCAGTATCAAGGCTGTCATTTTAGCTGTATAACACAACCCTTGAACTGCAGACTTGCTGGTTATTCCAGCATGCACCGGTCACATTTGCATATTACAAGGACACGAGACCAGAGTTTCCCTAAATGTGGTCCGTGTCCCAGTACTGGTCCTTGGGGGAAAAAAATATATATATAGACCGGTCCTTACCCATACTTTACAACTGCTAAAATTCTACTGGTTAAATTGTAATTAAGGTAATAATAAGTTAGGCACTTAAGTATTTTATATCAAGGTTTATATAATGTACTATTATTATTGTGAATAAATAATAAACAGTGAAAATTTATTCTTTTTTCATATTTTTATATGCATTTATATTTTTTGGGCTGTAAAAAAAACCTACTTCAAAAAACTGGGTTCCAACTATACAAAGTTTGGGAAACCCTGCTCTAGACTATTATTTAGAGGTGAGAATTTAATCATGATTGGTTACATTTATTACATGAAAAAATATTTCCCTGAAGTATCAGCTAACAAATAGGAGAAATCCAGTCTATTTTCTGCAAGTATTTTTCTGTTTATGTTGTTATGCTGTATTTGGCAAACACTTTGACATTAGTTGCAGACTTTTCTAGAGCCGCAAGAAGAGTTGTTTTGTATTTATTTATGTCAGTCTGTGGGCCAGGATTTTCAGCAGTCATTACTGACATAAGCAGCAATTTGCACAACCCTGACACAAACAACAAAAGGCATGCACAGCAGTTTTAATTTGTCTTTTACATAAAGCAGTGCTTACTTGTTAACTTCTATTACACAGCACTAGAGGGCACTCAAGCTAACAGCACAGAAATTCTGCCCTGATCCCACCAAAATACAATTTTACAAAAAATCTCAGTTATACAGTGGTTTACTTTTAAATGTATATGTTTAGATAGCAAGACATTTGGAAGAGATTGAATCAGTTTGAAAGTATTTGCAAAGTCCAAGTATTAGCAAACTTTGCTGTCAGTTGAGTATTCACCAAATCTAGAACTCGCTGAATTGTACAAGATGATAAAATGAGCGCTGCATCTCTGCTACCTTATTTCAATATTGCAAATTATTTCAATTATTTGATTGAGTATTCTGCTCAACACAATTTTATTAAAGCAAAATGATGCTCCTGCTGAGGAGAAATTGCCTGGGTTTGTTGCAACTTTGTGGCAGTCTTTAACTAATTTTCTTTTTTTAATACACCAAGTAAAACTTTTACTTCTTCAGAGTTTCACAAATGTGAATTATGATTTGTCACACATGACACTTCTCCCCTTAGGGTTTCATCTTCCCTTTGAGGAGCCTGGCAGAATTCCTATTAACATTAATGGGAGTTACGTGGGGCAGAGACGAGATCCCACAGAGAGTAAGATACATCTCTCCCTTGATGAGCATCACGAGTATTTCATTAAGCCTCAGAGTGTAAATGCAATTGAACTAATGACTTGGCAACACTGGAAAACATGCATTTTAAAATAAGCTAATCGCTACCCAATGATGTTACCCAAAGACCAACCATGGCTCTGTGCTCTCATATGTGAAATCTAGATGAGAGGAGAGCAGTTTACACCATTGAGTCATGCATTTTAGACAGTAACTGGTAGGCCAGGGAGATGAAAAATTATAAATACGAAAACATGGCTGTACATGCTTGTTAAATTATTTTACTCCCCAAGAATAGGAGTGTGTAAATTCCAGATGGGAAAGCTGTATGTCAAAAATTAACAACTGGAATCTCCTTGCTCCTCTATGACCACAAACATGTCTGATTAAGTATGTGCATAATCACACTTGTATAATGTTAATTATGAACGTATCCTTAGAAGCAATCTGCTTCAAGCAAAGCGAGTTTCTTTAGAAGATGGAGCTCGTACTGTTCATGGTGCCTAAACCATACAGAAAGGTAGAGCAAGGGATGTTGTAACAAACTCACATTGCATTCTAAAATACAGGTAAAAACTTTAATTGCTCAGCCCCTATTTTAAAGGCATGCACTACGTTCTGAGTTCTGGCCCGATTTCAGAAATTACAGAAGGACACTGTGGCTGTGTCTACAATACAAACATAACTTGAAGTTAAAACAAAAAAGCAGTCAAGTAGCACTTTAAATACTAACAAAATAATTTATTAGGTGAGCTTTCATGGAACACACCCACTTCTTCAGACCATAGCCATACCAGAACAGACTCAATATTTAAGGCACAGAGAACCAAAACAGTAATCAAAGTTGACAAATCAGAAAAAAATTATCAAGCTGAGCAAATTTTTTTTTAATAATTTTTTTCTGATTTGTCAACTTTGATTACTGTTTTGGTTCTCTGTGCCTTAAATATTGAGTCTGTTCTGGTATGGCTATGGTCTGAAGAAGAGGGTCTGTCCCACGAAAGCTCACCTAATAAATTATTTTGTTCGTCTTTAAAGTGCTACTTGACTGTTTTTTTGTTTTGATAGTATATAGACTAACATGGCTCCTCCTCTATAACTTGAAGTTGCTTACTTCAAAGTCGAGCATCTACACACATCCTACTTTGAAGTCAGACTTCAAAGTAAGGCACTACTCCATTCCTGGGAATGGAGTAAGGACTTTGAAGCTGGGCTTCCTACTTTGAAGTTTAACTTTGAAGTAAGGGAAAATGTGTGTATACTCTCTACTGGCTATTTTGAAGTAGTGCCTTACTTCGAAGTTAGTTCCTAGTGTAGATGCACCCTGTGTGTCTTTTGCCTTTAGTTGGAGATATGGACAAAAGATTCAGGTGAAAAAGAATTTGGGAGAGAGATGGTAAGGAAACTATGCTGACCCCTTTCTCCACTTCTAAATGCTTCGAAGACATGAAGCAAGATACCTGATTTGACATCAGGAAAAGACAGTTACCTGTTCTGTAACTAGTGTTCTTTGAGATGTGTTGCTGATGTCCATTCCAAAAGCTTCCTGCCTTCCCCACTGTCGGAGTAGCTGGTAAGAAGGAACTGAAAGGGGGAGCGGGAGGGCGGGCAGTGCATATGTTGGTCACCGTATCAGCACCACTCCAGGGGATGCCGCACCCACCCAATGGGTACTGGTTAGGGCAAAAAGCTTCCGGCTACTGGGTGTGCACCCACCCAGTAGCCGGAAGCTTTTTGCCCTAACCAGTATCCATTGGGTGGGTGCGGCATCCCCTGGAGTGGTGCTGATACGGTGACCAACATATGCACTGCCCGCCCTCCCCCTCCCCCTCCCCCTTTCAGTTCCTTCTTACCACCTACTCCGACAGTGGGGAAGGCAGGAAGGTTTTGGAATGGACATGAGCAACACATCTTGAAGAACACCCATTACAGAACAGGTAATTGTCTTTTCTTCTTTGAGTGACTGCGCATGTCCATTCCAAGTTGGGTGAATACAAGCCAATGCCTGGGAGATGGGGTCGAAGCCCCTGCCCACTGCAGCGTCTTCCCATGCATGCTGACTCAAAGTATAATGTGCTGTAAAAGTATGAATTGAGGACCAGGTGGCTGCCCTACAGACATCCTAGATAAGCACCTGCACCAAATACTCCACAGATGATGCCTGCGCTCTCATGGAGTGTGTCCTAAATGGTGGGGGAGGAACCTCCACAAGCTTGTAACACTCCTTGATGCATGTCACTATCCAGGAAGAAATCCACTGGGAGGAGATTGGAAGGCCCTTCATCCTATCAGCAACTGCCATAAAGAGTTGCTGCATTCTTCTAAAGGGCCTAGTCCTATCCATATAGAAGGCCAGAGACCTTCTAACTTCAAAGATATGTAAGCATTGCTCCCTTGGGGAGTCACAGGGCTTTGGGGAAAATACCAGTAAAGAAACGTCTTGGTTAACATGAAACGCAGAGACCACCTTAGGCAAAAATGCAGGGTGAGGTCTCAGCCTAACCTTATCCTTGTGAAACACTGTGTAGTAGGGGTCCACTGAAAGTGCCCTCAAGTCAGATACTCTCCTTACTCAGGTGGTTGCCACCAAAAATGCTGTTTTTCTAACCCAAACAGCAGGGAGCAGGTAGCCAGGGGTTCAAAAGGTTGGCTTAGCTAACACCAAATTGAGATCCCATGGGGGCAGCGGTGCCTGAACCCGGGGCTTGATTCTTTCTAAACCTTTCAGAAACCTTTTGACTACAGGGTCTGAGAACACAGAAGACATTCCATGACGTGGGTGAAAGGCTGAGATAGCAGCTAAGCGCACCCTAACCGAGGAGAGGGACAAGCCCTCCTGTACCAGACCCCATAGGTAATCTAAAATGAACAGGATGGAGGCTTGCGAGGGAGACAGCCCTCTCTGAGGCATCCACACCAAAAACCTTTTCCACTTAGCCAAATAAGTCACTCTTGTGGAGGGTTTTCTACATTTAACAATACTTCCTTTATGGGATCTGAACAGGCCAGCTCCTGGCCCCTCAGCCATGGAGCATCTACGCTGTGAGGTGCAGCAACTGGAGATTGGGATGTTGCAGTCTCCCCTCTTGCTGCGTCAGCAGGTCCAGCCGGATTGGCAATGTCATCAGCTTGACGATCGACAGGTGCAGGAGGGTCAAGTACAGCGCTGATGGGCCCATGCCGGTGCCACCAAGATGATCAATGCCCCTTCTGAGTGAACCTTGAGGAGGACCCTGTGAACTAGCAGAGTCAGAGGGAACGCATATATCAGCGTGCCCGACTAGGGAACACTGAAGGCATCTGCTCAGTACTCCGGGCTCTGACTGCAGTAAGAGCAGAACATCCTACATTTTGCATTGAGGTGTGAGGCAAACAGGCCCACCTGGAGATACAGCTGATTCTGGAACACAGAATGAATGGCCTCAGGGTGGAGTGACCACTCG
The DNA here is from genome assembly GCF_033958435.1 of Carettochelys insculpta. Lineage (NCBI taxonomy): Eukaryota > Metazoa > Chordata > Testudines > Carettochelyidae > Carettochelys > Carettochelys insculpta. The sequence continues at coordinate 216,110,835 of NC_134138.1, read as the reverse complement.
TGATCCATAAAGGACCTGCTGAATTGGTCTGCCAGTGAATTGTGCACACCTGGCAGGTAAAGGGCCTACAGCATGATGTTGTGCTGTATGTAGAAGTCCCAGAGCATCATGGCCTCATGACACAGGGGAGAGGAGCGTGTACCCCCCGTTTGTTAATATAGTACATTGCTGTCACGTTGTCTGTATTGACTGACACACAATGTCCCATCAGATTGGCCTTGAAGTCACACATGCTAGTCTGATGGCCCTGAGTTCCCTCACATTTATGTGGAATTGAAGGTCCAAAGCACTCCAAAGAGCCTGGGTTCGTAGCTGACTCAGGTGCGCTCCCCACCCCCAGTCTGAAGTGCCCATTACTAGCAAAGGTGAGGGCTGCTGAGGGGCAAAGGGGACTCCTGTGAGGATGACCCTGTTGTCCAACACCAGTGTAGGGTCGACAAAGTCCGTGTTGGCACCATAACCACCAAGTCTAAACTGTCCTACAGGGCGATACACTGATTACAGGCATAGCTATAGAGGGTTTATCCTTAACCAGGCATGCTGTACTGTGAAGGCGCATGCTGCAATGTGACCCAGCCAATGCAGGCAGCACCTGGCTGTCATGATGGGAACTGCCAGGATGTCTCGGATGATGGCAACCCATGGACCTGAGTCTGTTGTATGGCAGGAATGCCCTGGAAACACCTGGCGTCCAAACGTGCCCCTACAAACTTTATTGACTGAGATGGGACCAACACCGTCTTTGCCTCATTGATCAAGAAACTGAGGCTTATGAAGGTCTGATGGATCAACTGTACATGCTGAATCACCTGCTCCCTGGAACCACCCTTGACTAGCCAGTCGTCCAGGTATGAGAACAGCTTCATCCTTTGCCTGCATAGGTGCGCTGCTACTACTACCATTCATTTGGTGAACACCCTTGGGGCCGCAGACAGACTGAAAGGCAGGACTGTGAACTGATAATGGTTCCCATCTGCCATGAACCTGAGAGACCTCCTGTGAGAAGGGTAGATTGAAATATGCATCCTGTAAGTTGAGAGCCATGAACCAATCCCCAAGCTCCAGCATCGGGAGTATGAGACCCAGGGATATCATAATTTTATCTTTTTCACAAACTCATTGAGACCTCTTAGGTCCAGGATAGGTCTCAAGTCCCCCTTTGGTTTCAGAAATGGGAAACACTGGGAATAAAACCCCATCCCTGAACCTGGGAGGAACTTCTTCTATGGCCCCAGTACCCAGGAGGGATTGCAATTCCTGCCCTAAAAGGATCTCGTGAGAGGGGTCCCTGAAGAGGGACAGGGAAGGGGACTGGGAAGCAGCATAGGAAGAGAATTGAATGGCATATCCCCTCTCTACCGTACGCTGAACCCACCAGTCTGTGGTGATGCTGCACCATATATGGTAAAATGGGGATAGGCGAACCAAAAAAAGTGGGGATGCTGGAGTGGGTGAGATTGACTCGACACTCCTGACTGTGCCATCAAAACTGAGGCTTGGGTCCCTGTGGGCCCTTTTGGTGACCTTGAGGTTGTTGGCCTGACCGGTGCCTGCCCATCCTGTTCTGCCTTCTACTGCCATCCCTTTGTGGCTGTGGAAACTATCTTTGCTGAAGATGGGGGTTAAAATGCCTGCTTTGGCTGACAGACCGAAGGAGCAGAGAGTAGCCCTAGAGTCTTTCAGAATATGCAGTCTTATCTGTCTTACCTGCAAATAGGGTAGGGCCATCAAAGTGGAGGTCCTGGATCGTCTGCTGCACCTCATGAGGCAGGCCAGAAACCTGCAATCAACCCCCTCCCCCCGCCCCCCCCCCAAACACACATGCATTGCCACTCTGAAGGCCATAACCCTTGTGGCAGTGTCCACAGCATCCAATGCTGCCTGCAAGGCCGCCCTTGAAATCAGTTTGTTCTCCTCCACCACATCTGTGAAGTCCTGCTTGGCTTCGGGTGGCACCACCTCAGAGAACTTAGACAGGGCGCTGACTGTTTTAGACGCATACCAGCTAACCAGAGCCTGCTGGTTAGCAGTTCTTAATTGCAACCCTCCCATTGAATAGACCTTCCTCCCATAGAGGTCCAAGTGTTTAGCTTCTCTATTTTTCAGGGAGGGACCTGGAACACTTGGCACTCTCTATGGTTTGCAGCGTCCACTACCAGGGAGTCAGGTGAGAGGTGCATGAACAAATATTTATTGCCTTGGGATGGGACAACGTATTGTCTCTCATTCCTATGGGCCGTAGGAAGGGCGGAAGCAGGGGTCTGCCAAACTCCTTTAGCCATAGCAGCAATTGTTTTGATTATGGGCAAAGCCACCCTGGTAGGGCCTCTGGAGGACAAAATGCCCATGACAGGGTCCATTTCATCCCAGACCCCCTCCGTTTGCACCCCCAAATTTTGGGCCACTCTCCTAAGGAGCTGTTGAAAAGCCCTGCCATCCTCCAATACAGGTGAGGCCGATGAGCCTGCCACCGCCTTATCCAGGGAGGAGGAAGATGACAGCCCTTGCACCTCCATTTAGAGAAGGGCAGTAGTGACCTGTTCAGGCACTTGGCCCCTCATGGAAATTATGGGAAACCAGGGACCACCATAGGCAGAGCTGGCATAGGCACTGGCTGGCCAGAAAACCCCGACACAGGTGGCACAAATGGTGTCATTACCGCTCCCTGTACTTGAGTCGGTGCCAGTGCCTGGGCTGGTGCTTGCCCCATCGTTACCAAAGGTACAATTATAGATAACGCTGGCACCAAATGGAGCCAACGACAGTACCGAGGTCAACGCCAATGAAGGAGACGCAGGCAGCTCCACAAATGACCACAGCCTCCTGTCTTTGTTCCGGTGGTGGTCACTTTTGGATATATGTTTGCCACATTTTGAACAAGTCTTAAAGCCTGGGGAGCCAGGCATTCCCCAGTGCCAAGACACCACAGGGTTACGGAAAGCCCTACCTTGGCTATTAGTTAAAACACCAAGACTAACTATCAAGTACAAAAACTATTTACACTTCTTCAAGAACTATTTACACTACAATAGGCTACGAGCTAAAGAATTGAGCAGAGAAAGCAAAAGCTCCAATGACCGGCAGCATGGCAAAAAGGAACTGAGCGGGGGGGAGCTGGTGGTGCATATATTGGTCACCATATCGGTGCCACTCCAGGGAGCACTGCACCAAACTTATGGCTACTAGCTAGGGCAAAAAGCTTCTAGCAACCGTGCATGCACCCATGCACACCGATCTTCAAGTGGACATGAGCAATCACTTGAAGAATATATGTACCAATAGCAGTAACTTAGGTTAAATTCATAGGTTACTGATACACTGTTGTCACCATTATACTCTATTTAAAGATGAAATCTCTAATTCCTTAAAAGTACTATATACCTTCATTCAGTCTACAACAATTGCTAAAACAAACAGAGCCTCTATCTCATGCAGAAGCCCTTTACTTTAGCCTTTACTCATGTGAACAAGGGATGCAGGAGCTATCACCTGGCTTTGATATCACCAATGACAAGGAGTGGCTGAGCTGCATTCAGTTAAGGGTGGATTGGTATGCTGTGCAAATACAAAGTTAGGCAGCTCATGTTCCAGGATCCAGCTATTTGATAAGCAACTCCCCAACAGTTTTCAAAACTCCCTTGTGAAGGGTTCTTCCAAGTTGCATTATCACACCTATTTTTCCCAGGTGTGAGAATGGCTGATTGAGAACACAGTTTTGTCTTGTGCTCTGATGAGAACCAACTGTTCACTGGACCCAAATAGCACAGTCTCCCTACTACCCTGAGTTCAGAGAGAGATAAGGCCTAAATCAGGTGTCTTAAAATCTTGGCCCATGGGGCATCTACGGCCAAGCAGTTCCACAAACTGCCCCATGTGTGGCTGCTGGCACACGAGTCTCTGTGGCCCATAGAGGGAGGCGGGGGTGGGGGAGGTTGTACCCTCCCTTAAACCCAGCCCCTACTTAATCTCCCCCCATTGTGCCCCTTCACCCAAACCCCTTCCCTGACAGACATGGCCCTGGGGATAACTGGGGGAAGGGCCTGATTCAGGGTGGCAGCAGGAGCTGGGCCCCCCTGCACTCATCACAGCACAGAAGCAGAGCAATGCAGCAGCCTCTGTTCCACTCTACTGCTATCTCCCAGGCTAGCCTGCTTGCTCCATTTCAACGCAGTTGTAGGCCTGGGACATGGTAGTGGACTGGATCAGGCTGCTGTGTCGCTCAATGTCCCTGCAGCTCCTGCTGCCTGGATGAGTGCAAGGGGTGGGAGGGCAGATCTCTGTTGTTGGTCCCAGACCGACCAGGGCCCTGTGGACTAATCTGAATATTGGAAACACTCATCCACAGGATAGTTGGGGCAGCCAGCACAGGGCCAAAGGCAGCAACCCTGAAAGATCCTATGGATGAAACATCTCTGTCCATTCCTCCCCCGAGCCACAGGGATGTGTCAGCAATTGTGTGGAGCTGGCAGTAGGGACCCCAAGGGATTTTAATTGCCGGGGAGTGGCAGGTGGGGCCAGGGGTAAAGTGGAAGGGCAAAGCGTGCAGATGCCTGCATCCCCAGGGCCCTGCCCAAGAGAGGTGCCCACTAGAAGCATTTGAGGATTGGCACTGGCTTAGGATGAACTGAGTTCGAGACCCTGGTCTAAATGAAGGCAAGGTGGCTAGACAAGAAGGTGGTATTAACAGTGGGTAGAGGAAGCTGCTGAAGAAATAGCAAGAAGATATATTTCCTCCTGTTAGTGAATTATACCTTGTCAAAGATGTCCACAATTCGGATTCTTCTGGATGTCAAAAGAAGGTAGCAGCAGTAAGCAAGAGTATGGTGGTTTTGGTTTGTTCTCCATTTTGTCAATGGCTAGATTTGTAACACAGGCTCTTGTGTGTGCACTTGATGAGTCATCCATGCTCCTCTCATGTATAGCAATGCTCTCTACTTTGGGAATTGAAAACCTTGAAGATCACCCAGGATATTCTTTGCAGACACTTTCTCCATGGTACTAGCTACGCTGAGAGCATCATTTTTCCATGTCCAACATATTGTCCTGCTCCACAGATTTGCTTTGGTTCTTCTTTGAAGTTCAAACTAGTGCTTAGTTTTACCAACAAAAGTAATACACTCGTGAGAGTCTTGGACATTTAAGTTACAGCTACACTGCAGCCATAACTCAAAATTACTTATGCAATTTGCATTGTGCAAACTGCGCAATTCATTTTGAGTTAACTTATTTTGAACTGGGTGCTATCCACACAGCACCGAAGTTCAAAATAAGCCGATATTTTGAAGTTCCTGCTACCTCTCATATGATGAGGGGTACCAGAACTGGAATACTGTGCTTGAGGGGTGCCACGCTGCTATTTTGAGTGCAGTGTTTAGCCATGGAGTTGCTATTTCAGAACATATTTGTATCCTGAAATAGCAACTATGTAGTGTAGCCATAGCTGTAGAGACTCCTCTCCTCTCCCAATGTCCTCTTTAACTAGTTGTGATCACCTGTGGTGCCACATCACCTGTCCTCCGTAGCAGGACTTACCTGGAGAATGGACCTTTCTGCTCCAGCTAAGTTTGCTAGTCTTGAGGATACATTGTAAGTTTGAGTTTAAGTACTTTGCATTGGAGGAAGCTTCTAGGAACTTTTAAATAGAGTAGCTGTTACCATTAACCTGGGGACTGTCTGCCTGCTGTAAGCTGCTGGCAATTTATTGCTCACTCTGTCTTAATGCTTACAATACCAAAAATATGAGAGGCTTCAGATAAAAACTATGAAGAAGTCATTGTTCTAAATGAATTCTGCAACAAAACAGCACTTCTGGCTCAACACATTTTACTGATTATGGATGGGTTCACACCTCTGATCTGCGTTCAGATAAACTAGGGAAGAGATATGTTATGTCTTATGTTTGTGATTGAAGAAATAAAAGGTGGGTTGAGTTGGGCAGAAGTTTGGTAACTATATCACACAACCACACTCATATAACCTTAAACCACATTAAACTGGGTTTAAGGTTGTAAATAACTATATACGTAAAGGAAAAAAACTTTTGAAGATAATACACACAATAGTCTCAAAGAGAGAGGCAGGAAATCCTGAACATTCAGAGTAAAATTACAGCTTTTTAAAACATTTATATAAGAAACCAGAAAGGCACACTTCAGGTCATTAAACTATGTTTAATGCTGTCTTCACTTCCACTAACCTCCCACTCCACACGAGAGAGAGACATTTTTCATCCTTCTGAAGAGGAGGATTTGATTAAATCTTTAAAAAGTTAGCAGATCCTGCACCTGTATGTCTTCAATCTACTAAACCCACTGTCTGGCTAGTTTCCATGTTGAAAGAAGAAACGCCAACATTTCTTCTCATTTATATTGTGTTGGTACTGTTCATAAATGGCTGTGATATGTAAGTGTGATCCTCAGGCAGCCTGCAACTCTGATGTATACGTTACTTAATTATTGTTCTAGCTTTTCACAGGTTCACAACCCCACACGTAACTACTACGTATATCTAGGCTACATCTGACAGCATGGCAACACCATCAATTTTTTGGGGAGCTGTCTCATGCTATAGTGTGGAATGTGGTTTCTTTTGGTGAAGAGATGCAAAAGTTTGCATTTTGGGAACAACTGTGTACAGTCTTTAGAAATACCATGTATACTGTAGTCAAGGCAGGTGAAGTTCAGAATAAACAGTACAATGAGTCTTAAGAATAATAAGGTATGGCTGTCTAGTTAGTTCCCTTATCAGTTTTCAGTCTCTCTGCTCTGATGGGGTATATTGTTTGAGGACACAAACCATCTTGCAGTTTTCAGGTGTTCTGATGTTCCTGAATGTATGCTTTCTTTTTCCTAAGCCCTTTCATTCCACCCCAGGGAAAGAAAATTATCAGATAAAAAAAGAAACACGGTAAAACAATTTTACCAGATATATTTGGGGAGCAGGTGTCAACTACTAGAAGGATCCAATTTCCTCCCTCTCTGTCTCCCACCCACATTTCCCCCACCACAGCCCTGTCCTTTCAGTCCCCTCTCTTCAATCCAATATCTGCTTGAGGTCTCCCTCAGCCACTTCTCTTGGTCCTCCCTACTCACAGATAGCTACATTGAGACAACACATTTTATTGAGTTTATGAAAGCAATAATGGAGGTTAAAATTGGTTTTGATAGTTATAGGCACTAGTCTTCACCAAAACAAGCAGATGATACAAATTCAGAGTTTGAAGACAAACTATTTGGGGGCATTAAGATGAGACAAAAAGTTCCAGGAAAGTTTTCAAGATAAGAATTTTTCAAATGTTTGGCTTCATATTTCCAAAATCCCCTATTGTGTTGCTTCAAATTTACTACTGAAGTTCTAGCCCGACAGAAGATCCCTTATGTTCAATGACAGACTGAATGGTTTAGTTCTGGAAAGGTTAAGAAGTAGATATGCCAAAGCTGGGCTCATAATGGAAAGCATCTCTCCATAATATACACCTACTACTTCTAATAGATAATTAAGAGAAAAACATAGTTAAATGCTGAAAATGAGTTACTAATGGTAAGGAAAGTATTTTTTTCTCCTACTGCTTGAGGCTTGTTGAGATTTAGGTTCAACATTCTCTGTGTATTATTTATTGGGAAAACACCAAACATCACTGAGTAAGATAGAAGTTCATGGGGGCCGATGCCTAGCAAGCTAGAAATCCCCTTGTCAAATCACTGCCCTAAATGGCAAACAAACTTCTTGTGTCATACATTTAATTGTTTAGGGAAGAACAGAGGTCACTGCTCTGCTCAAATGTTAAAACAATTACTTGAAATTCATTCCACGCCCAGGGCGAATTATTATGGTGCTTTGTTTCAAGGAAACTGAATCCCAGTTACATTTACAGAGCTGATCTTATAAAAAAAAGAGGACTGCTGTGTTCTTAAACTAAAGGGCTACAGGATGTTATAAAGTTTCTTTGACAAGAAAGACTCAAAAGAACAACAAACATCTGTTGCTCACTTCAAAATTAGATTGACCCGCTCCAGTATTATAATTATTGGCATGTCTAAGTGACTGCTAATGCTACAGTTTCATTGAGTCATGTTGCTTTACACATCATTTTTATTAGATCACAATACTAACAACATCTGATGACCCAGCCCTCATTTCCTTTCCAAGAAAAGCAAACCAAAACTTTTTACTGCAACCTGTTCCTGCTTTCCTGTATGGGTCAGGAAATCAGGCCCCCATTTCCTCTCCATATGTTGCAATAGGAAGAGTACTGCAAAGCTACTTCCTGCATACACAGTCCTTACCCACCCGTATTGTGACAGCACTGGAAGAGTGATGTGAAGTCTGTATGATGGAGGAAGGTGACCCCAGATTACATTACATTGCAGGACTCAGTTACAACATAGCAAATCTGACACTGGCTGACATTTAGCTATGAAGAGGTGTAAAGTCTTGCTTCTTATCAAGTCTTCCCTACTCTCTGGGCAAATAAGCGATAGTTTATCAAAAGGTTCGTGCCCGCAGGGCAGGGACATATCTTGTTTTTACCTTAGCTAGAAATGTCTTGCAGTCAAGAAAAGTTGTCCTTCCATGTGATTTTACATAGTACATTTAGTTACTTTTTCCATTCTCAGAGAGAATTAGCACAAGGGCAATTTGCCAAGCTGAGACAGAGACAATAATATCCTTCCCAGCCTTCCTGGGCATTTGTGTCCTTTTCCTATTTTTTTTGTTGTTTTTTTGGGGGTTTTTTTATTTCAGTTTCGGGGGGGTTTTTTTGCTGCTGTCACTGGACGGTGGCATTTCTTACCCAATTCATTTGCTTTCTGTGATAATCATATGCAATGAAGATATGCATGGCCAACATTTAAACAGGCTGCAGATCAATTAGCGGTCTTAAGTTTATCTGATTTTTATCAAAGACGACAGAGCTCTGGGTCGATTGTCAGAGCCTGTGTCAAGTTGACCTTTTCAGAGATGTCTACATTGCCAGTCCCCTGGGCAACTTGTTGTCCCCTGTTAGTCTCTGAATGGCAGAAGTCTGTTCTGCTCAAGCACAAAGTATACACAGATGTCTATATTATATTCTTATAGGTTTGACAGCAACTGCATGTTGTATCTATAAACTGTCCTTTAGCTGTGACACTTCCTCAATGATGATAAGCTAATTTATGCAACTAAATCTCCTTTGTGCAGAAATGAAAGCTAATTGAGTCATTACAAAGTAATTCAGGAAGGAATACCTTGTATAAATTGGCTTACTTTATAAATCCTTCTCAAGTGGTTTTCATGCATCCTAAATGGTACTAAGCAGTTTTACTGCCATAAAATACCCAGATTGAACAGCTAACTTTTTGGAGCTGTGAAAACATTATTTACAACAACAAAAGGCAAAGACTGGAAAAAGTAAAGTAAAGAACTATTTGGAGAAGAAAGAAAAACATTTTAATTACCTGAAACATTGCTTGTGAGCTCTTGGCTCAGGTGCTTTGGCTTGTCAATCTTTGGAGGAGCACTCTCTTCTTCCTCTGCAGAGAGACAATTACAAAAGAAATGTTGAAAGCACTCATTAACTGACGGGAATTATAGCCCACAATGGTTCATCAGTCACATTATACATATAATCTCTAAAATGCAAACGCAGGGAGCCAAACTCTTCTGCTTCCATATTGCTGCACAAGTAGGTGGGTAGGCTCTGTTTTATTTTTAACAGTTCTGGTAGCTTGTTTTTAAAAAGCTCAGTTGTAAACTGTTACATTCATCTTTGACTCTGAAAATGCCTGGTGGGGGCTCCCCCTTTGCTTTCTCGAACAGCTCCCAGAACAATCAGAACTGGGGTCCCATCCTCCTCCACATCTATCATTCCAGGCTAGGGAAAATCCAAGGTTTCCTACTCATTCTTACATCAGCAGGGTGTGACTATCACTGCCTCATCCCTCTGCAAGATGTTGGGGGTTCCACAGGAGATAAGAGGCCTCTCTGCAACCATACTGGCTCTTGACTGCTCAATGGGAGCCTAACTGCCATGTTTCCAGTGGCTCCATCTACTGTGCTTTCCCATGGGAACCACCACCAGAATGGGCAGGAGAGGTTCTATATAATCTGTGGACAAGTGGGGGGAACAGTCCATGTTAAATGTCTCAGACAATACCAATTAACTATGCTTTCCTCCAGAATTCCGGAGGGAGGAGATGAGAGCCTGACGGCGACTAGCTAGCCTCTCAACCCTGTTCTGTTGACAACACAGAACTAGAACCCAATGTAGTCCCTGCAGGTGATTTTGTAGCCTAGAAAGAAGGAAGCATGGGGGACATGTATTCCCCCTCCTTTCTCTTCCCCTCCCTCATCCCAGGCACAAGCTCCACTCCATTGAAAGACAAAAAAGGAACTACAATAAACTCCTTTAACAACCCTGTGATGATGCATAAAAAGGAACTGACTTTAATCCCTCTATCATAGCTCTTTTCTTTCTGTAGGAGTAAAATGAATTAAAAATGAAACCCTTAACATCATCAGCATAGCAGACACATCTCATAGAACTGGAAGGGACCTTGAAAGGTCATTGAGTCCAGCCCCTGCACTCACAACATATCACCATCCCTAACCATTTTTTGTTGTTTTTTTTTTTTTTTTTAATTTTTACATTTAACCTGTGCCAGTCATTTGAAAAGCCCCCTCCAGGGCTGAGCTCACAGCCCAGGGTTTACTAGGCCCCTGCTCTAACCACTGAGTTATCCCACCCCCAATATAGCTCCCTCCTCCTGACAACATAGATCCATGCATACACTACTGACACCACTTTCCACAGCAGAGCTTTACTTTGAGCATGCCTAAATCCTTTGCTGCTGTTTAATATATTGCTTTTAAGTAACATGCTCCCACTCCCGCAGTTTGACCTTTTATTAAATTGTTGTGCATAAATGTCATCACTTTTAATATGGTCTTCACAAACAGATTTTGTAAGAATTTCATCGCATTCTATGAAGGAGAGGAGGATAAATTTCAGTACGAACGTGTGAGATCCTGTCTCTTTTGGATTATTAACCGTGTAAATGCATAGGTTCATTCAGACACATCACCTTACACTTTCCGGTTTCAATTTTGCAAACATGTAAATGGTCATGTTTAAGTACAAGAGTAGACATGTTGATTTCTGTGGGATCACTCCCATGCTTCAATTTAAATATGTGCATGTCTATGGGCATGACTAGGTCGACAGGCTGCCGAAGACAATACAATGGGAGACAAGGTTATATGATTTACTGTTCAAGGAGCTCTGTATTATTGCTGCGCTTGTTAGTAGTTTTTATCTAATAACCAAGATCTTACTTTGTGACTTGGACCATAAAAAAACAAAACAAAACAAAAAAGCAATAGAAAGTGACAAATCTCTTTGCTACAGAACACCACATATGTTTGTGGGGTGGGGTGCGGGGGAGACTATCTGCTACATTTAAACTTGTTCAAGACTGACTACATCCTTGCATCAAATCCTGTCAGCACCATTACATGTGGGGCATGTATTCTTACACTAAAAGCTAAAAATGTGAAAAAAAATATTCTTATAGACACTCAAGGGCACCAGGAGGCCCTCATCCTATGATTAACAACCATTTTTGTGCCATTTACAAACAATATTATCCCTTTGCCACCTTTTCTTCCCGTAACACTATCCTTCCTATAAATACTCAATTCCAGATAAAAGACCCCATAGTATACACTGCCAGAAATAAGACTTGATATTGAATACTGTAGAATTAGTTTTTGAGGAATGTTCATACCATAATGCTACTTTTTCTATCAGTTCTTTACTATTAAGAACTCAATTTTTGTTAGCGTTCTTCTCTTCCCTCTAATTAAAATAAAATAAAATAAAAGCAGAGCAGGTTTGAGAGGTTCTCCCACAGAAAGAAAGAGTACCTATAAAAGTAAACAGTATGTTGTAGGTTCACAAAGTTTTTAAATAAGTATAATTCTCCTCTAAAAAGAAAGTTGAAATCATATTGTTTAAAAACAGTCATTTCCTAGACTGGTAATTTATGAGTAAGAAGAAGAAGGAGGGGGGAAAAAAAAAAAAGCCTGAATCCAAATTCCTTCACAACCCCAGTGGTTTTCCATGTCAATTAAATACTGCTTTACATAAGTGACTTGGTTCCTGGTAACTTACAGAGGACCTTTAGCTCCTAAATACAATTTCTTACACTTTGAGCCTGGAAGGAGTGTTAAATATGCAGAAAGCCTGAACAACTAATGGGAGTCTCAAATTCCTAGAGACACTGGTGGTCAGATACTATGTTGCAATATTTGCAGCAACGCATAGCATAGATAACATACAATATCAATTACTGACAAGAAGCAGCACAACAAAAGTTGCAATGTGTTATAAATGTATTATAAAAATATTGCTTCAGACAGAATCATAGGGTTGGAAGAGACCTCAGAAGTCATCAAGTCCAACCCCCTGCTCAAAGCAGGCTTATTCCCAACTAAATCATCTCAGTCAAGGCTTTGTCAAGCAAAGATTTGAACACCTCTTGAGATGGAGATTCTCCACCAATCAAGGTAACCTATTCCAGAACTTCATCACCCTCCTAGGCTGTGGCCACACTTGGACAAAACTTCGAAATGGCCATACAAATGGCTATTTCGAAGATTACTAATGAGGCACTGAATTGAATATTTAGCGCCTCATTAGCACTAGGACGCTTCCGGCCACGGCACTTCGAAAGCACCGCTTTCGAAAGCGCGCGACTCGGTGCAGCTACACGGGGGTCCTTTTCGAAAGGACCCTGCCCATTTCGAAATCCCCTTATTCCCCTCCGCTGAGAGGAATAAGGGGATTTCGAAAGGAGTGGGGTCCTTTCGAAAAGGACCCCCATGTAGCCGCGCCAAGCCTCGCGCTTTTGAAGTGCTATGGCCGGAAGCGTCCTAATGCTAATGAGGTGCTGAATATTCAATCCAGCGGCTCATTAGTAATATTCAAAATGGCCATTTGCATGGCCATTTCGAAGTTTTAGCCAAGTGTGGCCACAGCCGTAGTGAAATAATTTTTCCTACTATCCAACCTAGACCTGCAATTTGTGACCATTGCTTCTTGTTCTGCAATTTATCACCACTGACAACAGCATCTCTCGATCTGCTTGGAACCCCCCTTCAAGATAGCTGAAGGCTGCTATCAAATCCTCCCTCACTCTTCTCTTGTGTAGACTAAATACACCTAAATCCCTCAGCCTCGCCTCATAAATCAGAGCCACAGAGATCTTCAAAATTATTGTAGTTCAATCTTTCCTCTATCCTCTCCCGTTCTACCCTTCAGGCTAGAAACAGAAGCATTTCCCAGGTTCCTCTCTTTAGATCAACAGGAGCTCTGATCAAATCTGTGTGCTCCAGATGAGCTCTGTATGTGTCCCAAAGAAATGCACCTGGGCCTCCAGCAGTAGGCTGAGGCTCTTAAGAGACTGGGATATAGACACACTTGCAGCAAATCTCCATTACTAGAAAGCTAAAAGATTTTTTTCTGGTAATAGATCAGTGAGGAACTGCAAATATTAAAGTTATTTTTAATAATTCCTGTAAATTTCATAATTAAATTCTAAATTTTTGCACTGTAGATTCAATGAGCAGTTTGCCAGAGCTGTTCCTCAAACACAAATGGTTCTACATGCCATATGATTTTATGATTTTAAGATTAACAGAATGACTTCAACAGTACCTGGCTTTTAGAACTGAATCTAACTGATTTTTCTTTTTGTTCTTCTGAAAGAGACGAATATAAAAAATGCATTGAAGTTTAGCTTGCATAATACATTTCTACAAGAGAACTGGTAAGCTCCAAGATAAATATGTAAAAAAAGTCAGCTGTTCTCCCCAAAAACTTGTATTAGTCAACCACTTACATTCGTTCTTTTATTAATAGCAGTATTATTAAGTATTTGATTGTGTGGTGTTATTTTATATAGACACTGTCATTATACAATATTAATTAATACACAGAATAGTCACAGTTTGTGGGTTAATATATTCCATTCAACACTTAAATAACAGTAAACAAAAACAGCTCAGCTATGCAGCAAAATCCATCAAACCACACAGATGGTTATAAGATTTTCATTATGTGGTTTCCATAGCAATCATATTGCAAATCTGGAAGCTTCCTGCAAATAAGCAGCTTGTATTTACATGCCTCTCAGCTGCATGCAGCATGGAATTCTACATCATGTAAAGTTATTATTCCAATCACATATTGTTAGGCGAATCGTTGAGAGATGTTTTGATCAGTCCCGATTTAAAAACAATACTGCCATGAACTAATTTTTAAATATTATTCAAGCTTTTATATGCCTGTAATGCATACTAATACATCCATGTTTTGGAAATTTCACAGTGCTGACAAAAGGCTACAAGCATATAAGTGTGTCCTTTGGAAAAAGAGCCACAAACAAATATTTGCATTATCATATTAATAAAAATCATAATGCCTTCACCAGGGTATTCATAAGGAAGAGAAAGACACACAGAAAATACTCAAATGAAATTGGAGACAAGGTTTAATTGCTCAAAAAGTGTGTAAAGGTATAAGGTCCTACTGTAGAGATTCTCTTAGAGAAAGACTGAATAATTTTTCCAGGATCTATCCTTTCTTAAAATGATGTCATGTAACGATAAACAGGAACTCTACAAAGACAGTAAATGTATGCCATGGGGAAGGAATGAGTACTTTTCTCTCACCAACTTATAAACTTAATTTTACAAATTGAGTCAGCTTTGTAAGAGATGGATTTTAAACCTACTAAGCAACATAAGTGTGCCCAGCTATGCACTACGTCTAGCTTTTACAAACAGTTTTGTTCTGGGGGGCTTTGAATAAACAAAATTAGGGAGCCACATGCAAACAAGCTAAATCCATTGTCTTGTCTTAAACTGAAGCCCCCCATACTCCTCTCCACTGCCCCCGGCACTATCATAAGCAGAGAGAACTCAAATCCAGGGAAAGAAGGAAGGAAGCAGAAATAGCTTTAACACAGTAGATGGTATTAACCCTACATTCTGCGAAATTAGTACAATTCATTTAGGAAAAGAATAAAGTTGGAATAACGGGTGATCTCTAAGATATCCTCTCCCTCTCCTCTCAGATTGTCCTATAGAAGCTGATGCTTAGTCTGCATTACTTTGAAGGGTTCTTACCTTGCACTGTGAAAGCACACCTAGAAGGAAGAGGGTCTTGTGGCTGCCACAGCTAGAGAGGCTATGGGAAAGGGAAGGGGGCAAGGAGCTGGCATTAGGCTTCTGCATGACTACCATTTCCAGGGATATCCAAAAATTTCCTGGATGCCTTAACAGTGGTGTACAAAAGGAAGACACCTGATAACTACAAGCCTCCCGCTGCAGCCAGGCGTCATCCTACCCCAACACAGGGATGGTGCTTGGTCCCGCTAAGAGGGCAAGTGACTGGACTTAATGACCTCCTGAGGTTCCTTCCAGTTCTATGAGATGTGTAACTCCATTTATAAGCCTCCCCCAGTCAGAATTAGACCAAAAAGGGCCAGAGTTGGATTAGGAATCTCATCCTTCAAATCCACAAAACATCTCCATGAAACTAAAGACATCTGTAGGTTTGGTGGGCCTTTATTCATCTTCAGCAAAATGATTTGCAAGAGCTGCAAACTCAAACTAACAAAGGTTGCTGGATCCTATTAAAATATGACTTATGCCGGGAACTACTTGCCCCAAAGCCTACAGAATGGTTGGGCATAATAAGAAAAATATTACTTTATAGGGTATTTCAAGCATAAATTCACTTATGTTTGTGGAGCACTGATACGCAATAATGGTGAGTGGATAATATAAGTACATAAGCAAACATGGAAAATTTGTGAATTATTCAGTCAAAGATTGGGTTAAACTAAGAAAAAGAATCCCACAAAGATCTCATACAACACAGTCCTCACCATAACACAGACTGTTAAGTGCAGTTAAATCTGACACTTGAAGCTGTCTACAGCGAGACATTATCAAACAGCTAGGCTTTATCGCGTAGATGAAATAGTACACTCATTGGTTAAAACAATACTTACATTAGCAGAAGAGCAACAACATAGTAAAATAATGCAAGGGGGAGAGGAAATGGATGAAAAATTAATGTTTTCAATGAATTTGTAAGAAGTGAAAGCCATTGTATTTTCATGCACTTTCACATGCTGTTTTTCACCTGCTGTCTTCCTCCACATGAGGGAGGATGGGGGAGATGTACACTAAGAACATGTTTATGAACAGACTGCTACTACATGATCATTCACTAGCTTATCAGGGAGCCTCACCCTATCAAAAGGTCAAGGTGTAAGTGTCCTCCTGTGAAATGTGTTTCTGAGAGTCAGGGAGCAGGGGAAATACAAAGCTTACAAGGCTCAGGGCTTACACATTCTCTCTGTGGGCAAAGGAATAGGGGAAGAAGGGGAAAGGTGTAGAAACAGCTATTTTCTCAAATGTGAAATTCAGAGAAAATTTTAAAATAGCTGTTTCTTATTTTTTGAGAAAACTTCCAGGGTTGCTTTGAGGTGGTGCACTGTTTCACTCAATACTGTCTGTGTCTTCTTGGTTAAATATGATTTTTAAATGTTTTCAGGAAATCTGGACACATGCTACCATATATTTATTTGACTGATGTCTGAATACTTGTTTTCCCAACAATACTTCCCCTTCCTTTTCTACCACTGCACCATTTTGTAATCACAACCAAACTGGTCACAGAGCAAACTGTTCAAATCCTGTCAGCACTATTCATTTGTCAGACAGAAGGGTTGTGGATGAGGAATGAAAGTTGCTCTGTCTACAAGGCACAACAACACTATGTGCAAAATATGGCAATGGGGGTCGGGGAGCTGACCATCGGTGCACAGAGGTATGGAGACTTCATGATATACATGATGAATACGCTGAGATTACCTTACTTTAGCTGCCTGCTCTGAAGTTCTATCTGTAAACAGCCAACCTTCAGTAGAGCTACACGTGACACTGTTAAAACGTTACAACTCCACTTTGGTGTACAATTCCATCCCACTAAAAAGTAAAACAAACAAACAAACCACAACTCTGATCTATAAACAAACATCACCACTCACTTTTCTCTCTCCATGTAAAGACATCCAATTTAGTGTTAAAAATTAAAATAGGTAAAAAAATCACACCAATATAGGTAATAACATTATCTAAAATATTCTGGACGTGCTATTGTCCAACTATACCTGAAGCAGGGCAGGAGACACTGGGTACAGCTTAATTAGGACACAGCACTTCCATATTAGTGCACATAACAAAGTTCATGTGTCAGGGCTGTGGCTGAAAAGTTCAGGGGATCCAGCTAGGGTGCGGGATCTGGGGCAGGGGCGGGGCTGAGCATGAGGTGTTTGGGATGTAGGCAGACCTGGGGCTGCAAAGGGGATAGAGGACTCACCTCACCTCTGTCTCCCTGCAGAAGCACTTGGGCTGGGAGGATGGGACACCTCTCCCTGCCACAGCAGCTCTGGGGATGGAGATGTGAGATAGGTGCCTCTCCCACAGCAGCAGCAGGCTGAGTTGGGGCCATGGAAGGAACAGCTCTCCGATGACTGTGGCAGGTCTTTGGCTGGACTGGGTTGGATCTGGAGGTGGGAGAAGAACCTCTCTCCACTGTAGCCGTGTTTGTGTGACACTTAATTGGCTGCTGCATGGCCACACAGCTTAGATGAAACATAGGCCCCAAACTCACCTGTTTCTAGAGCCTTAGAGAATACCTCCTTGAAATCTTTTACCAGTCTCTTTATCTGACCATTGTATCCCTTCCCGATGGAGCATCTGCACTGGACATTCCCCATTTACCTAATGAGATGTAATACCATAGCCTAGCTCCCCTTCCACATTCACACCACCTAAGTACCCAACCCGTGTACCTATTGTGGAGAAAGTGGAATAAATAAATAAATAAATAAATAAACAAACAACCAACCCCTTTACCTTGGCCCAACTGACAGTAACGGAAAAG
Organism: Carettochelys insculpta; assembly: GCF_033958435.1. NCBI lineage: Eukaryota > Metazoa > Chordata > Testudines > Carettochelyidae > Carettochelys > Carettochelys insculpta. The sequence goes on along the minus strand of NC_134138.1, from coordinate 216,092,837 downwards.
TCCTTCCTTGTCCTCCAAGAAAGGAGTGACATAGGGGATTCTAACCAAACCTCATATTTCTCCACTTCCATGGGTGGAACAGTGTGCGATTCAGGTAAGAGTTCACCACCCACCTGGCTTATGCTTAGGTAACCTCTCCCCTTTCCAGTCAAGCTGACTGGTTCTGTATCTCTCCACCTATCAAAGAGACAGTCACCTTCCCCAAAACAAACCGGATATGACCCTTCTGCTCAAAATGTGGTGCAATCGATAGTAAGGCATGGAAAGACACATTGAGGGTGGGGGCTGAGGGACAGCCTATTTTTAAAGTTGTGTGGAAATTCTTTGACATAATAAAAAAATAATTTTTAAATAAATTAATTTAATTACATTAACAGTAAAATCCAGCATAAATAATGCCAAACTGTAATACACATCGCATAAGTATGGGCTGGGTTTTGTTTTTATTGTTATATTCCCTAGAGAGAAAGCCTTGAGAATAGTTATTATTCTCATGAGTGAAGACATAAGCAAGCTTACTCAGGGATGTAATAATAATATTTTACCATGGAACAGAAATTAGAGAGCAGACATACTCTAAAATAGGCCATCCACTTAAGTCTTCCTGGTCACTAGACTTTGTTCATTGATTGATTTGTGCAAAGATTTTTCTCCCTTTAGACTGCCTGAAATTAACTGTTGCAAAACCTGAACAAAATATTCTTAATTCATAATATAATGAACAGTCCAGTCCTCATTCAGGAAAAATTTTCTAAAGCATCTAAGGGCCTGTCTACACTACCATCTTCCTTCGAAAGAAGGATGGTAATTAGGTTGTTGGGAGTTTACTAATGAAGTGCTGTTGTGCATAGGCAGCACTTCATTAAGCAAATTCGCCCTGCGGCAACTTCAAAGTTTTAAACTTTGAACAAAATTTTGAGGAGTAATGGGACTTCGAAGTTGCCCCAGCACTTTGAACTACCAGCGGATGAACCACGGCTAGACGTGTGCCGGTACTTCAAAGTTGTCACAGGGGGGAATTTGCATGGCAGCACTTCATTAGTAAGCTCCCAACATCCTAATTACCGTCCCTCCTTCGAAGGAAGGTGGTAGTGTAGACAAGCCCTCAGTGTCTTGGAAGCTGAAGTCACATTCTTGTTCCATTGTGAACTGACTAAGGTGTTTTTGAAAATTTTGCCCACTTGACTTTGTCCAAGCTTTTAAAATAGTATGACACCTTCTCTGAAGTTAAGGTTTTATTTCACTTTTCAAAGAAAATGCGATTTTGGCCCCATCTCTAAAATCATCTTTGAGCTTCAAATTGCACATGTAGTGTCTAGACAACTGGCAAAATTACAGATTTACCAGACAAGATTTTTTTTTTAGCAAACTGTTTACACAGTTAGAAAAATGTTCCTATTTTATGAGGAACCCAGCTGAAATATGTAAGTTCTTCCTGTTTCTAGGGAAGTTTTTAGGAAAGTCCTCTAATTGAGATATAGACCTATTTCCTGAAAAGGAAAGGAGGCCAAGATTTTAAACCTATTTTGTCCCAGACATTAAAATGGTTTAAATGTTCAACATAATGTTCTATAAACCTTGATAGTAAATTATTTATATTTATTACATAATAAATTATTGCCATGTAATAATATAAATTATCTTTATATAGCAATCTTGTATGCAAAGAAACAATGCAGTGCATTATCACTAAAGTTACCTGATAGACATACACAGGTTACACTTCTGTGGCTTAAATCTGTACTAGTTATACAGGGAAGAAAGTCTTTATACATAATTTAAAGTGTCCCATATGTATTTATAAGCTCTTAGATTAAAAGCCATTCCTTAGAATAAAATAACTGTGAAAATAACAAAATAACTGTCACTTCACATATTACAACCCAAAATTAAACTGAAAACAGCTTGTTTAAAGAACAGCATTTCCTCAACAGTAATTTTTAGGGTTAATTTATTCCAATTTACATAGTCTGTCCTTTTTACTTCATATCTGGATTCAGACGAAAACAAGGCAAATGATTTCAGCAAAGCTCACTTTAGCGAAAGGAACCAGTACAATTTTTGGCATGTTTCTCTAGGAAAAGTCTGATTCTTGGATGCTACAATTGCTTTAAAATGTTCAAGCAACTCTCACGTCGCATTCTCTGTATAGACCCCTGATAATACGATGGAAAAAGGAACAATAATATGCATTCTGGGGGTATTTTAATGGCACCAACATGTCCTTTTTGTTGTTTAAAGCCAACATCACCAAATTACATGAAGCTAATTATACTAAAATCTTTTATCTATCTTAAATGACAAAATAAACCACCAGAATATTACAATAATGGCAAAGTGCACAATGAATGGAAAAATCAATGAGCAGAGACCGGATTTTTTGTGTGTGCAGCATAATAATTCTATTATAGTGCCCCACAAAATATTGTTATGCTTTCCCCTGACTTCCCATACATACTTCCTAGATCTTACTACAGCTAATGCTTTAGAATGTACCAAATCCTATAAAAAATGTGATGTGTTCATCTTCTGCCTATATATTATAGCTGAAGGCATCTTTTTAATTTTTTCAACATGTTAAAAATATGGGAAATTCAGCAATAGGAGAATCTTAATTCACATTTCTTAATAGACAAATACCAGTTTATAGGTTCTTCAACAAAAGGAAAAAAACAAAGACCTTCTAAGTCTTCTAAGTCATCATGGGAATTAATTTGGTAATCCCTCAGGGTATGGCTATACTTCTGGGAAGACTGACCCAATTAGGGTTGATCTTCCAGAGTGCAATTTTGCGCATCTGGTACAGGAGTCTGGCATCCCCTCTACTCCACACTATCACATGGAGTAAGGGAAGTCGACAGGAGAGTATAGAGGTAAGGTCTATACCATGGAAATAAGTAGATTCCAATACTTCTATTCTAGCTACGCAAATGCCATAGCTAGAATTGTGTATCTGTAATCGACTTATTTCCCTAGCATAGACTTAGCCTCAGTGTCCATTGTCTCTGTTAGAGAAGGACTTTGGGGATCATTGTATAAATAATGAAAGAAAACAATCTATTCTCTAAACCCATCAGCACCCCGAACAGTGGTCTGTTGGCTGAACCTTGTCAGTCAGTGCCATCTAGAAGTCTTAAGGTTCCATTAGCCTCCAAAAGCAGACCACCAAAAAAGGCCTTTTTCCCATGAGGAAAAGCTGTGATCTGCCTTCAAATCAAAAGGTGGCAAGGGTTGGCCGATGATGGAAAAAAAAAGGGCTCCCCATTTCCCCAATCTCCAATCCCTTTCCATATGCCACAGCCTGAATGCAATCAGCTGTGTGAATTAACTGAGACATCACCTCAGTTAACCCTATGTGTATCATGGGAAGCATGAAATCCTGAGCTGATCCAGTCATCTATTGCATTTGCCATGAGATATTCAACCTTGGTGCCATTTCACAATCAGGCCCTCATGGTAGTTATCTGAATGTTTATTAATTTTTTTTGTTGTGTTTTTTGAAAATTCTAGGATTGGATCCCTCTACTCTGGATTTTGAATGAGAGGACAAGTATGCTCCCTATTTTGGAAATGTGACTGCCATTAATCAAGGATCAGCATGCATACGTATTAAACTATTTGGAAAGTTAAGATTTTGTTAATCATTTCTTTTCTCGCTGTCCTTTAGGAGTTGACAGTGCCAGAGGACAAATGAAGAATAATATTCTAAAAATGGATAGAGACAAGTTGGTGGCAGTGGCTCATGAATATCAGTACATCTGACTTCTTCTTTCAACCCTGTGAAAATCAATCTTACATTGTGCTTTTTTACTCACTAACCCCTTAAATGTGAGAGTTCAAAAGGGACCCATGAGCTCTACATTTTAAAATTATATTTAAAATAGACAGAATTGGTTGAAACCTTCCTGTTTATTGATTGTGTTTTGCTTGACTTAATTCCTTAGGTTTAAAGGGTGCGAGAGGAAGAAGGGTGGGAGTGGTGACACTCCTGAAGAGAACTAGACATTTACTGGAAAGGGGGAGAGACTTGAGAAGAGGATTTATGCTAATAATTCATCAGGACTGGGGACATTTCATGGGTGGGGAAGACGGACTTTGTGGTCCACACTACTGGTTCTTATGGGAGCACCCAGATGGGTCAGCTGCTTCCCACCTTACGGAAGCCAGGAAGGCTGAACAAGGATATCACAAAGCAGCTATAGGAATGAATTGTTTTGTAACAGGATTCAGTGGTTCTAACAGCCTGACCTTGCACTCCTTAATTCAAAACTATAAAGATTATTGACTCCTAGATTTAGCTAGATATTTATAACATGATCATCATAGTGATACACAAGCATAGCCAAGTGGGCCCAGAATCTCTACTATCATAAATACATGTATAATAGACCTCGTACTGTGACCTGCTAATCTAAAACAATTTACCATTGCTTTTTAATTAGATATGGATAGTGATGCAAAGAAAACTACTTTGCTTTCATAAGAGGGAACTTTAGGTCTGTAACCCTCTGAAGATGTTCATGCATAAGCAACATGCTGTTAATATTTAACATAAAGCCCACTGTCAAAAATGTAGTCAACAGTGAAAAAGCTATGATACAAGTAAAATTACTTTGTGTGATTGTGCCTCTCCAGGATGACAAGCTCCTCCAAGATGGGATTCTATCTCTTAATAACAAATAACTTCTGTCACATAGCATTCACATCATACTGGTTTTACAAATCAAGAGTGTCAAAAGTCCTTTAATGCAGGTTCAGAGGAAGTAGTAAAAAGAGTGATTGATCAATGCTGAAAATAAAATACCTTATTTCACTAAAAAGTGAATTTGTGTGTATGTGATGCGTGTTAATTTGGTTTTGAAAGATTTTCTTAAGCATCAAATTATATGATTTGAAGTAGCTTCCTTTTACACATGCAAGCCTAAACCTTCACATTTTAAGTAAACAAGCTTGAATATGCCAACAGATAATGTAGATTTTATATAACATTGTGGTTTTTTGTTTTTATTACTATTCAAATACTGTCATAAAATTCAGCACTTCAAACTGATCACAGCTATGTATTCTTCTTCCTTCACGAACTTACCTGACTAGCAGTTGTTCAGAGGGATGAGCCAAGTACCATTATTTTTTATGCATGAAACTTTGAAGCCAAAGTGAGTTTTACATGCGAGTCAGTAGAATGAAGAAGAACTCTTACTTAAACATGCACGTATTTAATTTACTGTGGAGTTAGAAATTAATCACTTTGAGGCTACATCTACACTTATTGGGAAGGTAGACTGCTGCTATGCAATTTTTGTACACTAATTGTGTACCAAAAATTGACTTTGCAGCTGTCGACTTCTGTGCCTGTCTTCATGGCAGAAGGTCGGCAGGAGCGCTCCTCCTATTGACCTTCCTTAATACCATGAGACTCAAAAGAAGTTCCAGGATCGACACTGAACCTGGAACATGCCATTTTGTGCTTGTGCAAAAAGGTACCCCAGAAGATCAACCTGGAGCAGTCAATCCTCTATGATAAGTGTAGATGTAGCCTGAGTTCGGTGATTGTTATAGGATACGGACAACTTGACTTAATACTCTCGAAATATGAAACAGGAAAAATTCAAGATTGGAAAGGGTAAAATTCATAAGTGGATCAAAATAAAAACTACAGCTTTACAAAAGCATTTTCAAAGTAATAAGAAGCAGACAATTCAATTTAGCTGTATGGAGTTTCCATCAAGGGGTAATAAGAGCCATTGCTATGCTTTGGAGTGCAAATGAGCCATGGCAGGTGTGCAGGATGGGCAGACAGCATTACTAGACTGGACATGTGTCCATGATCTTCATGTTCCATGTTCAGTTAAAAAACAAAGTTTGGTAGGCAGACTAGGGGCGATATCACAAATTGTGTGGATGCAATTTGGTGAATTGTTTTCTTTAGCATATCTTTTAGACATCTGCATGAGGCAGCAGTGTTAAGAAACTGCAAATGGCTTCTTTAAACAGCCACATGCAGCTTAGAACTGCCCAGCTGGCAACCTTTAACAAACCTAATGGTGATCCATGTTTGGGTGCCAACCCGTTGGCTGGGAATCCTTGCTCTACATACATACACCACATCCTATTTCTGGTGCCAAACTATTCAAATACAGCAGAGGAGTACCTACACTGAACTGGTTTATGTTAAGTTACAAGCACTTGGAACAAATCGGAGACTTTTACATGCATTTTAATGGGAATTTAGTGTCACTCATGAGTTTTCGCCTATGAGCAGAAATTTGGGAACCAACTGTGCTCATATAGCGAGGGATGAGTGTACACAAACTCAAAAAAACGTTACAAGTTTTACGATATTATGGTCATACCAAATGCCATCTGTTGCTAACATTTTGGCTTTGGGTGCATCTCTGACAAGCACAGCAGACTGAAACAAAGTCATGCTTCTCGGGAGCATTTTTCAATATCGAACTCTGCAAGGGTATCCCAAGGGCACATGATAGAATTTAGGGCCCTGTCTAAGCAGCACATCTCCTAGCAAGAAGCAGGAGAGAATCTTTGCATTGTCTGAATGACCCACCAGAATTTTAGCTGCTGACTCTCTTCCATCCTCTCAGCCAAATGGGAAGAATGGAAAAAGAAGAACCATTAAAGTCCACCATCTAACACCAAGGTAAGATAAAGAAAAGATATCATCCTCAGCTAATAGCTAAGACTCTAGTCGAGGTGCTTACCAAGAAAAAGAGATAAAACACAGAATTAAGGCTCTTAACTTTTCCTGAATCCATAGACTTTAAATTCATTTTAGCATACGGCTCTTCTAGACCCACAAACATTCAACAACTGCTAGAAAACACACACTGAGCGCACACCAAGGAGGGTAAAATTAAAAAACAGGAACAACAAAAAACTCATGAAAATACTGCCCCAAAATACAAAGTGTCACCAACACACTCAAGAGATTCACTCTGACATTTGGGACATTGATGACATTTGGGATTCAAATGCATTCATGTGATGACAAATCCAATACGCACACTACAGACACATCTGACATTAGATATGTAGTTTCCAGAAAATTATGCATTCCTAACCAAGCATTCATACACCTCACACAAAAATTCTTTACTATTCTCTATCAATATGAAATTTACAACTGCTTTTCAATGTTTCTGTGTATTTTATGCTTCTAAGCCATATGACCACCTCTTCACCATTCTTCTTATTTCTCATATAAATGTAATGTTAATTTTACTGTTTGCAACCACAATAAAATATTTTGAAAAAAGATAGTAAATGTAATTTACTTTTTGGAGATGAAAGGGTGCAAATTTCCCACATACAATAATAACGTAATATCTACAAAACAAGTAAACATCTTAATTTCCTCACTGAGATCTAGTTTAACAGGATTGCTTTTAGGTGATTATCCGTCTTCACTGATTTGTTTTCCAAGAAAGATTTCCTTTTGCATACACACTTGCTATCTATATCAACTGAAATTGATCAGAATATGCCCTAGAAGCGTTTTCTAAAACTCCCCTGCATTTCTAATCTCCAGAATGATAATGATTTTACATTTGCCCTTTTCACCTCCAAATATTCCAAACACTTCACAACATGATTTACTATTTATATTCAGAAATCACTTCAGCCACTGCTGAAAATCAGCTACTGGTGGAAAGAATTATAACAGTTTAACTGTGAGCATACAATATGTGAGCTCAGGAAGTGAAAAAAATCTCAGACCCAATTTGAAATAGTACGAAGACAAGATCACTGTCGTCTTAAACTTGGGAACTCATTAGTCCATGACTGGAACTTCTTGACATTAACCTCTGTGTTTTCAAAGGCACATGTATGCTTTTAGCCATGCAACTCCCACCAAAATCAGCACAGAGCACAAAGCTAACTGTCAGTGAGAACTTATCTTGAGAACTTAAAACAGAGGGCTGGACTTACGACAAGGTTTCATTAACTGTTGTTGTTGTCAAATCCTCCAATATTAGCTCTTAGAGAAAGGAAATGAAAAAGGAAATGAAAAACAACTATAAGGGAGAAGTCCTGGTTCATGAAACAACAGATGAACCTTACTCGCTGTCACAGCTATGTAGTCATGACATGTTTCTCCTCATATGTAGACAGAACAAAGGTCATGTTTTAAGTTTTGATTCCGCTATGCTTACAGATGGTGGATTGCAACATAGCATCATCAAATGTCATTTACTTCTCTGAGCCTGTGTCTACACTCACCCTGAAGGTCAATGGTTGATAACACTATTTTAGGTATGCCAGTTGCATACCTAAAAATCGACTTTTCAGCTGTCAACTCCCATGCCTGTCTTCATGGCAAAAGGTTGACGGAAGTACTCCTCCCATCGACCTTCCTTAATCCTCGTGGCTTGTGAGGAGTTCCAAGGTTGAAGCTGACCCCGGAATGCACTGTTTCACGCATGCAGTCAATCTTCCGTGGTCAGTACAGATATATCCTGAGACCCACGCAGCTCTACATCGAAAAAAGATTGCAGCAGGAGGATACCAAGCTTAGCTACTTTCCTAGGCAGGATAGTAGCCTGGGAAATTAAACTTTTATGAATAAACAGATGTTCCAAACAATGATTAAAGCACAGATTCAATGTTACCTGCTTTCTTACAGAGTATCAAACACTGGTTCAACAATAGTTTCATTGGTAAGGTGTTAGATGAAGCACCTAAACATATCACCAAAACAGAAGCAAAAAAACCAACCAAAAATTAAGTATTTTAGTGCCTGGATTGTGTTCAGAGCTGTACAAAACTTCTAAATACTTCTTGTTCTGCCTTACCTTGGTTATAAAACATGACCAAAATCTCACCTACACTACAAAAATAGAACTAGCAATCAGAATCTAAGGTGTGATTAGTTCTGCTTGGCAATGGACTCAGAGTGGAGGCGGAGGGAAAATTTCCATTCCCCTGATCCATGGCCCATCTGTGCACAGTATCAACCCAAAAGTAACTTAGAGCAGCCTAAGTCATGCGCTAAGTTACTCATGCTAGAATAGTTCTGTGCGCAACAGCAACGTTGGCTGAAGACGACTGAAACAGTACACTCCTATTCTGCCTACACCTACCAACTTCTGGCCTGCTCAACAATAGTTCTTGTGCTTGGTGTGTTCAGGGGTGAGAATGGGTGGTATTGAGCCAGCTATGTCAGCTTTACAACACCAAGGGATTTTCTTTATGTGGGGAACTCTGGTTATCCTGCTATGGCAACTCTTCATCCCCTATGCACCATTGGAGTTGCTCTCTGTATGGAGGCACCACGGAAATAAAAAAACACTTTTTTATCAGCCAAATAACTAAACTCCAGCTTAATCCAAGTTTGACCTAATATGAGAGAGTAGGCTATATTAGCAGAGCTGTTTTAAAACTGAAAACTGTTTCCTTCAGTGCTCTCCAGGTTGGGAAGCTGAAAACATGGCCTGTTTAATATACGCCAGCATTTCCCTCCGTCATTTAAAGTTCCACTGACCCAAAGACCTTGGCTGTCCTGGTACATTAGGATGCACAGGTTTACTGTATGTTCTTCAAGTTATTTTTTCAGGCGTGTGCTAAGTTGAAAGTAGTCAGCTGTAAGCTACAATACATATTTGTCATATCAAAAATATAGGGAATTGGTTAATTTATTTGGCTATTAATTGCTTAACTTCAGTAAACAATTTCATTGAGAGGTTTTTTTAACTGTATTTACTCTAATTGTTCACGGTGTCTTTTCCTGCACAGAAGGTTTTTAAGTTAGCATATATTTGGCTTCAGCAATGATCTTGATTTTACCTGAATGATCACAGCATCTATTAAACATACTCTTTCTAAAGCAAGCAAGAAAACCTGTGGTAAATATGAATTTTTATACATCATTGAAGTAAGAAGAAAGTGGGTTAATGGATCAAGAGATTAGTTTTCCTCTTTTGTCTCACTCCCAACCAGCCCACACCATCTGCCAGCAGAAATTACAAGTTGAATTCAACTTAAAGCTGAGTCTTCGATAGGCTAGTAGACTGTTATTCTCCTGTTATGGGTTTGAAGCTGTTCAGCTAATTTCTGATGCTGTTTTCTTCAGTAATGAATTTCTACATTTCAAAGCTATACCAAAATCTCCTCTTTGGACAAAGAGGCAGCTTTAAATACAAAAGTCATCAAGTCCAGTTCCCTGACCTCATAGCAGGACCAAACACCATCTATTAATTAATTTCAAGGTCCCTTCCAGTTCTAGTATTCTATGATTATATGATTAACATGAACATATATTTGGTAACTCCTGGCTCTCAACATACTTTCCAGTTCCATTCATTCAAGCTATGACCACTGCTAGTACAGCACTGTTTATTGGTTGAAAACTGCGAAATACTTTAGAAGTTAAATATTTAAGGAAAAATGAATTTGTGAAAGGTATAAGCAAACATACAGGACCGTCTCCTGCAAAGGTGCTGAATACCCAAATCACAGAGCAAGTGGCAGGACTGGGCCCAAAGCAGCTGATGTTTTGACCTCATGGCTTTGGACTTTAAATTCACTGTAGGTAATTTTTCATTTTTCAGGGCATTCCATGCACACAACGACATTCCAAATAAGGACAGGATCTATCCAGGTGATCAACTCTGCATTTTAACTCCTACTCACATATATGGAAAATTATGCCCTTTCAGGTGCTCCACTAGACCGTCTCTAGAGCTTTTCTAAATATGCAGGAGTCCTTCTACCCTTTCACAAAGGCACAATAAACATTATTATCTACTTCCAGAATTATCTGCTCTTGTATTTCATTGACATACACTTCACACTTAATCAGAAATGCACAATTTACCAAGTGTGCCACTGAACTTTATTTTATCTATTAGAAAAAACGCTCAATATGAAAACAAATAGAGGAAGCTACGTCTGTGTCCCATTTATCTTTTCCGCCAAGTTACTGGTTGAAAGGAGTGCTTCCTCTCAATATAGTCAAAGATACAGAATTCTATCTTGTATTATTGAATATAAAATGACTTGAATATTGTCATTATTTGCTTTAAAATGTTATTTTTACACATAACAATTGAATAACTGATTTTCAGACAGCTTCCTAAAACAAACGAGAATAAAACACATGCCTTCCTGCTATTTTACTGTCTGTAATAAACTCCAAGGCCTATTGCCAAGAGAAAATTTTATGAGATTTACATTTGATTATTGAGAGGAGTGAACGCTTGACCATGTCTGAAGAACAAGAGTAAGAAATCACTGTATAATCAAGATTCCTCCTGGATGGCATGAAAAAACAAAGTCAAGCTTCCCAGTGCTTTTATTTACAGCTCTTCACCACACCTTCCCAACCCAACACATTGCACTTTTGCAATGGCTTACGAGATCATATATTAGACAGAAGCTGATGGCATATGGAGTACATGGAGAACCTCTGGTTAATGAGAACAGCAAAATGAATAAAGAAAAAATGATGGGCAGGTTGGTGGAAAAAGCTGGAAGACAAGCCAATTTTTTAATTTAAAAATTACGTAGCAGAGACAATGCTAATGAGCCAAAATTCCCACAAGACTATTTTTACTTTTTCATCTGATTTTGATATCCTGACTCAACCAAGACAGAAGTGTCCTCACTCACATATGGTGAAGGGAGCTTATTCCTTTAATTACTATAGTAGAACACTGCAATTCAATATATAAAGGCTTCTACATGCATCTGAGTATTTAGCCACTCACTACACTCCAGACCTGAAACTGAACTTCTCTCAAAACACAGCAGATCTCTCTAGTCTTATAAAACCTCAGAAATACCTGGAAGTTCTTCATAAATGTCATCATCTATTGGTCCAGTGTTGACTGGAGGAGAAACTTGATCAACGTCATCATATTCTTCCTCCTCAGGAATGACATTAGAACCCAAATCTATTCAAGAGCAGTTTAGAAAATTAGCATATACAAGAATACCAACACGAGCCTAAATCGATATTTATGCAGCACGCAGCACACTGTTATAAGAAGAGTTTCACTCAATCTTGAGAACAAATGCTACTGCCCATAGAATTACTTTTGTGGGTCCTTGCAGAAGAAAAGTATAGTAACTACTTTGGCTTTTGGGGATTAGAAAAGATCTTTAAGATAAACACCAATGGAAGAAAATGATAGTTCAGTTAAATTGTGGTATTCTTTTAAGTGCCATTTAAAATGCTTTATGGCCATCAGATTCTCCAAGAGGCAGAGGGATAGAACCATCTACAAAGAGTTTTAAAATATATAGAATATATGGAAAAACAGAGTCTTGGAGAAGAAAAAAATGAATGTAAGAAACACAATACAGCTGACAGACAGCATGTGCTGTCTGAAACCTGGATTTAAAAATGTTTTTTCTGCATTTTGCACATATTGTACATCTGTTAGTAAATAAAGCTATTATTAATAAGCACTATTAAAAACAAAGACTATTGTTTCACTGACTGACTTACCTTGTAGTACAAATTTGATTTCTTGTATCCATTCCTCCGCTTCTTTGGAAGTAGCTGCTGTAAACTACAATAAACATAATATGAATAATACTTATAATGGGAACATAAATATAACCAATACCACTTTAGTAATGGAAGGGAATGTAGCATTCTTGTCACTTCTTCAAGGAACCATTAGTAATTCTCTTCATGTCTGCTGGTACTTTTCTTGCAAGGATGCTTCTTATAATGTACAGTTAATTTTGACAAATTTACGTAATTGAAGGAGAGGATGATGGATTTGAAACTCTGATCAGCAGCTGGCAGCTGTGCAGAAAAAGGCTGCTTCTCTTCATCAATGTCAAAGCCAGAACTGATGAACAAAATTTGCCCTTGACAATTAGAAGACACCCATGAATTTCTTTAGACTGCTGGATACAGTTTTCTTAAAAATGTTCTTGTCAGATTCCAACACACTACCTGACAACTTAATTAACTGGCTTTCAACTGCAATCTCAGATATTTAAAACTTATTAAACTTACATTCCATATTGATGCCTAGCTGATAGATCTTTGAATTGCATAGCTGATATGTGCTCCTACCTTGACGTGCCTTCCAATGTCCTAAGCAACGCAATATGTATTTAACTCAGAGGTTTCTTCTTTGATAACTTCATTTTACTGCATAATTCATCCAAAAATCTTGTAGACCAATTACATAGATATTACAGATACGTTAACACCAAAATGACCAATAGATAAAAGTAATAGATTTGCTTGTTCTTAATCTGATTTTTTACATGTATTTCCTATTATATGAATGTACAGTAAGAAAGCCAGCATTCCTTTTTTCATTAACAGATCAGGGAGAATTATTTTACTGAAATGTTAATGTCTCCATAACTGGAATCATAACGGTTTTGTCAATTTAATTTCAAGATGACATAAGAAGTCCAACCTGATAAATGCGTTTATCAGGAGCCGAGATTTCAAAACAGCAATCTTTCTTTCCATCCTTTCGAAGGGTATTATTCATTCTGACGGTGTATCCATCCAGAGCAAATTCACCTTTCTGTTGTTTGTCTGTTGGAGATAAAAACAAAGTGAGAACTTCATTTACAATAGTGAATGCAAGCTGACCAGCAGGTTATCGTTTATTCAGATTTTGTTTTCTCTTTCATGAATATTACAACGAACAGGGAGGTTTGAACCAAAACAATTAGATATTGTTTTTGGAGATAAAGCTTTATTTTAAAAGGAAGTACAAACTAAAGTATATTTTTTTAATGTAGGATGCCTCAAGATCCCATTGGGAGATGTTTGCAGGTGGTGGTCCTGTTTAGTAAGAAGTTCATGCTATCACACTTGTATGAAGGAAAAGCCAAGAACTGGAACTTGCAACTTGCAAAATAAGCCTACCATAGGTCAGCCACTCTCACGAGTTTCAAAGGGGAAACCTTCTAACATATAACTTGCTGAGTCCCTTGCTAAGCTTATCATTCTCTTTCCTCAAATTTGCTTTTAAGCAATTTTAAAAGCCTCTCTTTAAACCAAATCCTCTTCCACATGCACTTTCTTTGATCAAACTCTTCAATCAATTTAGAAGCTTATTCAGTACCTGCAATGTGTTCCAAGAGATTTCTCCACCTACCACTAGCGATTTACAATCACGAGGAGGATTGAATTTGATCACAGCTCAACATTTATATCACAGACAATTGCAGATCTCAATTTTATAGACTCTCAAGGGTCTTGTTTATAAAGGGCTGGCTTATGGACAGCTAGTCTGAAAGTGAGATATACCTTAAAAAAGAGTTAATGTGTAAACACACAAAACATCTGAGTCAAGATGCCTCTCTCTCTTTTAGAGACTCTACTCTGTTCAGGATATGTCCTGTACTGTCTTTACATGTGTAAAGTGTCCAGTACCAGCAAAATGTGAATAAGTAACAACAATAATGTCGAGATCCATAACTGCCACATGCCATATTGGTATATTCGAAGAAAAGATGGGTGACAACAGCACTGTAAATCTTCATCGGTGATACTTTGCCCACTCCTACTATGTTTTTGGACACAGGAGAGTTTAAACAACAAAACCAGCACTAACCACCGCCTTTTCTACACTGGAAAAATATTCCTTGCTGATGAGTATTAGCAATGGGTGGGTGCACTTAAACCAATGAGGAACATGGCTTAGCTGCAAGTGTGGCCAAGACAAATCATTTTCAGCATCTTGTTAGAAATATCAGTATATTCATTGCTGACACATGTTGTCAGTGAGGAAGAAGTTTCCTGGTGTAGGAAAGGTTTTAGAGCCTATGGCCTCCCAGAGGGTTGTTGCATATCTCAAAAACTTGTAAAAAAGTTCATCTATTCTCCGAAAGTGAAATTCATTTCACTAGCACAGAGCACAAGGAGGTGGATTTACTTGGGGGGAAATGGTACAATGACCTGTACACTGGACTTTGGAAGATGAGGTACAAAGGGAGCTGTGTGGTGGTGAAGGCCTATCCCCTTGGCCACCCTGGGGACAAAGCAAAGGGATGCCGGGAAGGCCTATCACATCGAAAAAAATGCTCTATGCTTCTTATGTAAATACAAATCTAGTGGTTCCTTTTTGGCCCATTTATTTACCCAGTTATGCAGAGAACAAGGCATGCCAGGGTGCCTAGGCAGTCACAATAAAACTACTCTGCCGGCAGCCACATATGCACATAGTCCCATGTCTATTTGTGCCTCCCCACAACACCACAGAGTTTTCATCCATGTCAAGCAACGCTCAACAAATAAGCACCAATGAATTAACAGCATAAAAATGAATTCTCTGCCCCCTTTTCCCATTCACTTCCTCCAATAATTTTTACTGTGTCTACATTAACTACTGTTCTATAGTATTTATATTTTATGTCTTCTCACTCCCAGACAACCTCAATACATGTGCAAAACTCATGAAATTATATATTATCATACTGAGGCAGATACTAGAAATAACTAGCAACAAGCTAAACCAAGTCCCTTTTCAATGAAATTCATTTCAGTCTAGAAATATTATTGTTCATTCACTTATGACCTCAGGGAACAGACGAAATAGAATACATTAATTTCTCACTCTCCGTGCTGGAAGTTTATCAAAACCCAGAAAGACTGCAGCACACAGATGGAATAAACAAATACCAGGTTCAAAAGGTAAAACCATTTTGTCAAGATAAAAAGGAGGCAAGTTATTCAAATTTAGTATCTCAGAATATTTGTAAGACATTCTCTCACATACTGATGACTGCTTTATATGGTAATACAGTTTTTCAGAGTTACTGTAAAATTATTTCTATCCCTGTACAAGTTAAAAAATAATACAGTTAAATTACAAAGAATGCAATACAGTCTGCAATACATAAGAGCCCAGCATACACTCTTCATGTTGTCTTGGACTGTTATAGTGTTTATATTATCTTTGGGTTATCTTTCAAAAAAAAAAAAAAAACACAATTCCAGTGCAAATGACAATTACTTGTGCACACTTCAAAAGAAATATATCCCCTTATTTATACATTCTTCCAAACAACTTTACAAAATAGGCTGGCTACCGTATTGCAGTTTCCCCTCCCTGGTCACATATGCAGTAAGGGGCTCTCAACTGAGGCCCTGATCCTGTAAAGACTTTTGCACACACTTAACACTACACGTTCTAAGCAGTCCAACACAAGACAACAGAACCCTCTCTCCTAGACCCCATTCAAAGCCTAGTGAAGCCAATGGACTAATTAATTTCAACAGGCTTTGGAGCATGCCCACAATTTGCAAATTAAGTATACTTAAGTCTTTGCAAAATCAGGCCAGCTCTGAGCAAATTCCTTGTTCGTATTTTTACGGAAATGTTCATGTGGTTGTCAGTTTACAATAGAAATATACTTCTGGATATTACAGCTCTACTGTGGTGAAATGTTAAGTGATTGTTACCATTTTAATTTAAATAGCTCAGACATAAATATTTTTACTTTAATATAAAAAATAGCTTCTGACTTTTTTGGTGTTGTCATATTTTAGGCAACCATGGGTTCTTCTGCCTCCTGGGAGTAATTCTGCATTTTTCAGCTAAATTCCATGTGAACTAGGAGCATTGTATTTTCTGATTCCTGCATCTCCAACTCAAATCACAGATTTTTGCAAGGTCACAGTGTATAAATGATGGAGTAGGTGGGGAAAAGAACTATGAACAGAAGACAATTTTCAGTGAACGGTAGCCTGCTCAAGGCCTCTAGCAACAGGCTTGCAATCTGGAAACAGGAACGTGGGTTGTTACAGTGTGCCACACCACTGCAACAGTGTAATCCTGATAGTGATACTACAAAGCAGTGTTTCCCAAATGGTGTTCCGTGGAACCCCGGGGTTCCGCAAAGTAAAAATAAGGGTTCCACAAGAAAGTTCCACTACAATAACAACAATTTATGAATTTTGTTTAGCACAATTTTCATTTGCGTTTGCCATGATAGATGTCCCTCTGTGATGCCAGCTTAGCCAAAGAGTGGGGACGATGATGTCACTACTCAGTGCTTCACGCACAGTCATTCAATGGTACAATCACCTGTTATATACCACTGTAAATCCCTGCACTCACTGTCAGGGAGCATGGATCAGTTTGGGGTGGCTTATGTTAAGAATATTCAGCTTCCTCTAGACATGCAATTTGTCAGTTGTTACATTTCGTTCTTGAATTACGCAGCAACGAAAACGAAATACTGAAACTGACTGAATGCCATGCCAGATATGCGAATCCAACTTTCCAGTATTGAACCAAATATAAAAAGAATTTGCCAAGAAAAGAAGAAAAGCCACTCTTTGCATTGAAAACTGTCAATATAATGCAGATTAGTTTTTTAGCTTTATTTGTGTACACATTAAATGTGATTTTTATTTTTTAAATATGTGCAATTAGAATAAATGTTGATCTCATGACCTTGTTTAGCATTTGTTTGTTATCCTTACTAATTCATGGTCTACTTTTACAGCTCTATATAAAAGACTGTTATTAGGGGTTCTGCAAAATTCTTTTGAATTTCAAAGGGTTCCATGGCCACACAAAATTGGGAAACACTGCTACAGTGGGACATGAAGGGCATCAAACCATCATTGCTTTAGTGTCATCCTGCTGACATTACTCTCTGAATGTCCATTTCAGAATGCAGCATGTTAAAAGAGGAAACTCTGGGCCCCTGCAGAGCTATAACAGTATAAAACTAGTACAAAGCCACGAGAATCACGCCCAGTGTTTCCGGTAAGCTGAGTGCTTGGGTGGCCACGCAGGAGAGATCCAGGCGCCGCCCAGATGATTAGTAGTGTGCCCACAGCCACCCACAGAGGGCAGCAGGTGTTTCCATTGGTGGTGCACATCCCCATGCCTTAGCGCACGTAAAAAATTTACTCTACCCATGGATGGAAAAAAATTTGAAGGAACACTGCTCAGACCCCATGTGTTTATTTTGTATAGTAATTTTGATATACAGTATATCAAAATATTTTACAAAGATCAATAGTAAAATGAGAGAAACTCCATATTTGGGAGGTTTAAGCAGGAAAAGACAGGTACTTTTTTGACTAAGTTTTGCGAGTCTGTCAAGTGGAGAAAAAGCACTCTAGTCTCTCATATCAGCTATGTCTACACTAGAGAGTTTTGTCAACAAAACTTGCAGTGTCTACAAACAAAATGCATTTTGACAACAGTCTGTTGATAAAACTTGGCATGTCCACAGACAGTGTTCTGCCTCTCTGCAATGAGGAATAATGTGTTTGTCAGCAGTTTCTGTTGACAAAAGAGCCATGTAGATGCTCTGGAAGGCCCTCTGTTGACAGACAGGGCTTCCAGCTCACCAGGCAACCCTGTTTGCTGAGCTTCTGGTTAGCTATTCTGTTGAGAGAGCGGCCAGGGAGCCTGGGTGTTTTGTTGACAGAGCAGATTGCTCTTTCGATACGCTTTTGTGTGTGGACGTCGTCTGTCGACACAAGTTTTGCCGGCAGATCTCTTCCAACAGTAACATCTGTCGACAGATTGCTGTAGTGTAGACACAGGCATCAAGACCTGTGAAATATTGCGTTGAGATGGGGATGACCCAAATGCTAGAGGGGCAGTGGGAATCCTTAGGGAAATACAGAAAGACAAGGTAGCATTCTGAAATAAAAGAGGTTGTATCTTGAACTGGATCCTGAAATGACTGGGTTGCCAGGTTGAAGATATGCAGCTCTAGCTCACCACCCCCACACGCAGCCCCAGTTCAACCCCACAGCCAGCCTGGCTCACCAGCCAAGCATGGCTCTGGCTCAATCCCCCCTCCCCCATTCAACTCCACCCCCGCTGCAGCCCTTATCCACCCGCCTCCCACATCCCAGCCCACTGCCAGGCTTAACTCTCCCAAACTGCCCCCCTGCTAACCTCAGGATTTAGCTTGCAAAAGGAGCTCCAGGTGCTCCTGCTGTTTCCCTAGCTGCAGAAGGTGCGTTCTGCCAGGGAAAGAGCATCCCCCCGCGCCCCTCCCCCGCCGACTTACAGGAAATTCGGGTCCCGCAAGGGTGCATGGGAACAGAACCCTCGCATAAATCGAGGCACTACTGTATTCCACAAATCCTGAGGTAGGGAGAAAGTTAAGACTGTGGAAAAGGGAGTTGACACAGCAAGGCACAAAGAGAAAAAGACAGAGTGGGATTTCAGATCATGATAAAGTATGCACAGTACTTTCATTTGTGAGGTTGTAATGGCTATAAATAACATATGTATGCAGTATTTACATGTATCTAGGTAAGCACATTAGTTACCCCAGAGACTGGAGCAGTTCTAAGCAGTTTCAATGATACTTCTGTGATTCGTTAGGTCAATGGGTATTTTGGCAAGCACGCCAATATTGAAAATGCCAGTGATGTCTGACAGTCATAAAAAGCAGTTTGACCTGCTAAACAATATTAAACTGTCTGTATAATATAGGGCTTGTCTACACAGTGGAGTAATGTGCACACAGACAGTATAATTTCCAAAGTGAACTAGCGAGTTGTATCAATCAGTCCACGTACATCCTGCTGGTATGCACAAAATATTCCCTAGTGTGCTTTAACCCAGTATACCAGAAAGTGCTTTTTAGAAATGATATCTCTCTAATGTGTTATTGTGCAAACGGGCTCTGAAGTGACTAGATGTCCCAATAGTCAGTGTTTTGTCTTATATGGGTGCCTTCCCCTCTCCATCCCATCCCAGTTTTTCATATATGCTATTTGGTCACCCTAACAACCTCATACTATTAGAATATACTTAGGTCTTCCTTTGTTTTGAGATTAAGATTCTCCCAGATCTTTGAGATTCTTTCCAATGTTCTACATTGTTTCATATTAAAGTAGGTCTCATCTATGCAGTATTAGAGTGCCAAAACCTCCCAAGTGATTTAAAACATTAAATTTTGGAACAGTCCCTTTAAGATATATGTGCAAGAATCCATTTGTTTTACAAGACTGAAAAAATATGCAGACATTTTTAAATATAAAGATGCCAATGTAAGAGCAAAAAGTTTACTGCCTCATTACAAATATCTTTTTTAAAAAAGCAATAATCCCTTCTAACACCACCACACAACCTAACTTTACTCTAAATTAACTGTCCATGAAGATACTTGTGGGGGGGGGGGAACAACACTATACTCTAATCCTATAGTTAGAGAAAATCCTGCAGACACCAGAGTTGATGCTTATTGTTTTGAACAGAGGAGAGGAATATACAATATTGTCTAAAAACATCTTTATGATCAGGCTGGAGGATATTTAGGACAACCTTAATATGCTCCCCAGTAGTCAGATTAAAATTAATTGATTAAAATATATTTGACATTACAATTCTTGCACACACAAAATCTCCCATCAACTTTAGACTAGAGGAATTACATCCAAGGAAAGTATGCACAAGATAATCTTTAGGGGTTGTCACAATAAAGGAACGAGAAATAGACATATCTTAGGTAAGGGGCTGGACTATATTCACTTATTCTATATGGCTTATTTCCTGCTATTGCTTAGGCTGCTAATATACCTGCAAACCAGACCAAACCTCATGGCTAACATTGGTAAGAAGCCTTTATTTAGTCTGTGTTGAAAAATCACATGTAACATAAGTAGCAGACTGGAGGCTCTGCAAGGAAATTAAAAATGAACATAATAGTCTTAGACCCAGCCAAAAATGTACTGACAAAAAGTCTGATGTTACTAACACATTAAATGATATATTCAGGTCACAAAAGGAATCTAGGGAGAACAGATTAAAAAAAACCCACAAGATTCTTTTCTAGGTGAAGAAGAAATAGTAAAAGAAACTAGCCAGAATCACAACAGGACATTCAAAGTGTTTTAAGAATGATCAAACTTCAGAAACAGGGGCTCTTTCTCAAAATTCCAAAGGAAGCAGCAAAGGAAATAAGGAAACATTTAACAAATACCTTTAAAATCTTTGGAAACAGAGAAAGCATCATACAGTAGGAAGAGGGAGTTGTAGGAAGCGGAAAATGACACACGTAAATCCTGTGAGCACTGAGATAAGACAAGATCCCTAAGTCTGTATTTGTCAAAAAAGGAAGACATGCAATTAGATGGATCGGCACAGTTGAGAAATGCAACACTTTGAATCACACCAGTGCTACAAGGTTTGTCAAACCATACCACAGAACAAAAAAGCAGTTATGTAGCACTTTAAAGATTAACAAACTACTTAATTAGGTAATGAGCTTTCGTGGGCAGACCCACTTCTTCAGATCTGGAAACAGTGCTGCAAGTGAACTGGGACAACCAATATATAACAGAGAGATAGACAAAAAAAAAAGAAATAAATGAAAACTGACCACACAATCTCTGTAGATAAGTCCATGCTTGACTAATATGAGTACAATAATAGCGATATACAACCTACCACTTTACCAGAATGGTCATAGTGATTATAAAATGGGAAGAAAAGTGAGGTTACAAAAACAGAAAACCCAATAATAATGGGAATGTCATCTACCCCCCTTGTTGCCTGAGAACATCCTCAGGACAGGATGCAGAGATAAAATTTCTAGACTACATTAACGATTGCTTCCTGGAGAAAAACAATTCTTGATTTACTCCTTTGTGGAGCACAGACTCTAGACCAGAGGTAAATGCAGCTGAAGCTTTCAAGTGACAGCAATCATAAAGGAATTAAATTTAACATCCTTGCAAAGAAACTCACCACAACACAACTTCAAAAAGGGAAACACAAAATGAGGAAGCTAGATACTTGGAAACTACAATGAACAAACAAAAGTGAAATGCCTGTAATACAGCACTTTTTTGAAAATATCATAATAACTTTTCAAACTATAGCATATACCCCAAATTAAAAAATAATATAAGGATTCAAAAATGCTGCCATGACTAAGTAAAGTAAAAGAAGCAGTTAAAGACAAAAAAGGCATTCTTTAAAAACTGGAAATAAGATCCTACTCAAGAAAATAAAAAGGAACATCAGCTCACACCAACAGACATCAAAAGCTAACTATCTTAAGAACCATTAGGAAAGAAAGTGATAATAAGAAAGAAAGATATTGTAACAACACTATATAACCCCAGTACACCCGTACATTGATTGAATCTTTATTATGGTATTTTTAAAAAGGTTCCATGCTGTATTACAGGCATTTTACTCTTGGGACTGTTCATTGTAGTTTCCATGTAACTAGCTTCATTTTTGTGTCCTGGTTGCCCATCTCGATAAAGACAGATTAGAACTGGAAGAAATACAGAGACAGGTAACAAAAATTATTAGGGATATCAAACAGCTTCCATATGAGGAGAGAGATAAAAAGACTCAGAAGAGAGATATTGAGGGAGGAAGATAACAGAGGTCTATAAAACCATGAATGGTATACAAAGTGAATAAAGAGGTGGTATTTATGCCTTCAAACAACACAGAAGCTAGAGGTTACTCAATGAAATTAACAGGTATCTGATTTAAAACAAAAGTAAGGAAGTTCTGCTTCACACAAACACATGTGCTACCTATGGAAATAATTGCCAGGGAATGTGAAGGCCAAATCTGCAACTGAATTTAAAAAAAAGAGCTAAATACATTTACTGAGGAGAGACCCATCAATGGCTATTAGCCAAGATGGTCAAGGGTGCAACTCTCTGCCCTAGAGGTCCCTCAGCCTGTGACTGCTAGAAGCTGGTCCTGTACAGCAGGGGATGGATAAATTGCTCTGTTCTGTTCACTCCCTCTGAGGCATCTAGCACCAGCCACCATCAGAAGACAGGATACTGGGTCTAGATGGATCACTGGTCTGACCTACTATGGCCGTTCTTATTTGTAATCCTGTCAAATGATGGAGACACAAAAACTTAGGCTGAGACAACACTGAGCACTGAAAGGAATTTAGGTGGATTTTTTTTATATAGAAAGTTGTTAATATCTGGAAAGAAACTTAACACATAGCTGTCCTCTGAATAACTGATCATGGAATTCTATACTTACCATTGCAAATTTCCATATTAATATTGTTCAGAGGACAAGTAAAAAAAAGTGTTTGATAAATTAACTGCCAGCTTTATGAACACAAACTTGGATCTTAAAAATCAAGCTCAATTCTTTCCTTTTTTGTGCATCTTCACAGATGAAACCAATTTGAATTTAAGACTTGAATGCGACTGTGCAAAGTTGGCTTTTAGGCAAGACACTGTTTTAGTTGCGTACTCAACAAATTTGAGATGGAATATTTGAGAGAAAAACATATAGTTGCAAAATGCAGTATTTACAGAATAATTTTTCAGAGTAGGACAACACTTAAACAAATAATAGTTTTCCCTAAAGGTGTACGACAATTTGGACTAAAACAAACTGTAGTCTAATGAAGTGAGAATGGGATTAGGAGACAGACAACTATGAAATCTAATCCTGGCTCCGTCACTAGGTCACAGTGTAGCCTCACAAGTAAATTTAACCTTTCTGTTTCAGTTTGCCCATTGAGGAAAAAAAGGAAAACACTACCTACAGGTACTGAAAGGTTTTAATATTTGCACTATACTTTCAACATTCTTGTAAAAGATTAATTTGTTACCTTAAAATGGACTTAGCATCTCAGTCTCCTTCTCCCCTAAAGCTTTCTTATTTTTCCACATACTGCAAGAAACAGACTAATAAACTTTTAAACATAATTACTCATACCTTTATCACTTCCATAATAATAGAACACTGTACTGCTGAGAACACACCAACGCTTCTGCCATTCAAAGCCAAGAAAACTGTGGTCTGAAAATAAATACAATTCATGTTAGATTGCTTTTATTACACATATTTTATGTCAATGAGGAGAAAGGGAAAAGGAGTCCAGGGGGGAAACCTGGGAGTAAAAATAAGAGAAGAGAAGAGAATAAAAAAGAATTTGAAGATGGAAAAATCAGTAAAGTAGTTTGGCATGGCATTAAATACACGGAAACTGTGAACAATGTTATATATACCTTCTACAGTTGTAATACAACATTAAACAAGTATTAAGGTGAAAATACAAGGATTTGTACAATTAAGGTAAATACTGACAGAACTAAAGTGAATCTCTATATTTTCTTTCTTGAATGACTATAAATCTCAATGCCCCCTAAAACCTGAATTCAACACGTCTTGTTACATGCATTCTTCAAAAACACCCATAAGTCTCCAACTTACGTGTCACATAGAAACCCACTGACTAATCACAAGGCTCCTCAGCTGATAACAAACCATGATTATTTTCTGTACGTCACAATACAAGCTATTTGAAGTTTCTTCTTTTAGCTAATAGTTTCATGACAGATCTGCCAATTTCTTCCCATATCTTTGGGAATTCTTCAATTAATATTGTAAACATTTAGGATCCACGTACGTGTTTATGTGTTATCATGGGTAGGACTGTATGTAACCCCACGGTGTCCAACATGTTAGCCACTAGCCACATGTGGCTATTTAACCATTTGCGTAAGGGTTGAACAATAAATGTATTTTCAAAATAATGTGGCTAGTTCCCTTCAGAAGTGGTTGGGCACCATGAATGAAGGGGGAAGATGTGACAGATATGAGACCTGGGGATTCAAAGGACTATGTTGAACCATGTGCCATACACATGCTTACATAAAGCTAGTTCATCATTTTTCATAGAGTCAGCTTATGCTACCTTTTCTGCGTTTTTCAAGGTATCCAGCCTTTAGAACAAATTGAAGATCTTGAGCAGCAATAGGAGGAAACTGGTTTCCTGAAAGAAAGGGGTAAAATGTGTTATAAACCACTATTTTTTCAAGTTAAACACTACCCTAACCATAATAATAAGAGTTGGCTGATTTTACACTGGCAGTGCCAATGAATTACTGGAAGAATAAAATTCTATTAACTGCTATTCTAGATAATTTTGGCTAAACAGTCACAACTATAATGACAAAGCTGTTGGCTGTATTGTTATGCCCATGCAGTGACAGGGAAACTATAGTTGTGAACCAGCCCCTCAACTCCCCTAGCGGGGAAAAAAATCTGTATCTACTTCCCAGACACGATAAAAATTCAACACATATTAATCTAGAAGATATTTTTTTACATCTTAAAATATATAATTTAAAAATTGAGCTGCTTAGAAAAATCAGAGAGTGTTTTCAAATGCTTGCATAGAAGCAAAGGGTGCTTAAGTACCTTAGACATAATTAACTGTAATTAAATGCAGAATTTCATTTTTAGCCATTATCTCCAAGGCCTAACGGAAAGGTTTCTGCAAAGTCCACATAGCATGCACCTGCATGCCATGCTGTTGAGGAAGAAAGGAACCAGATGAAGGGATGATAAAAAGCAATGTCTTGTTGTTGACAGATAATGTGTAATTTGTGCTACATTAGTAAAGCTCTGTTTAAAAAAAAAAACCACACACAGTACTTTGACAGACAAGACAAACACCTTTCTCGGACGTTGCACAAGCTGCTTCATTTTTTGTGGATATTTTTATTTTCTGTTAAAAGACCAATATTCAGTAGCACTTGTACTCCCCTGCCCTCGATCAGCTAGAACTGTAAGATTCTAATATTCTGGATTAAATTGGAAGGCTAGACACTGAAGAACAAATTTAAAAAATTAGTTTCAAATCTTCACAAATGAAGAATCAATGTTTAAAATTCTAAAATACTAATATAAAATAGAAAGAGCAGAAATACAGCTTTAGATGTGCCTGATTATTCAGGTATACAGGTCCACAACTACAACTGCTATTCTAACAGAGAGGAGGTTAGCATATTTTCCCACTACTTATAGTCATTAAATATTTATACTTAAAGCCACTGAGTGTATGCAGTAAATTTACAGGGAAGCAATTTTTTTCCCTCAGAATGTTATACAACCTGCTCCTCTCAAACCCAGGACTCTCTCATCCAACAACATCCATGGCCTTGCAGGACCACAAATGTTCCAGGTCCAGAGTGTCCCGCTGGGGCTGGCATCCACAGGACCCAGACCAGGGCCATCATCCAACAGCACAGCTGAGTCCAGGGTTTGGGCTGGCATCCTGCCAAGGCCAGGGTTGGCATCCAGCAGGCACATCCAGTGAGCTGCAGCCTCTGGCACCCCAGCCAGAACTGAACTGGCAACAGGTGGGCCAGGGTGGGGACCAGGGCTGGCAGCCCAGCAATAGGGGAGCCAGAAGCAGGGGACTCCCCCTGGTCCAGCAAATTCACTCATTTGGGATGCTTCAGTGCCCAAGGCTGCTGGGCACAGAACGTCCAACCTGTAGATAACCTTGTTAGTAATGCAGTGAAAACAAAACTATGGATCATCACCAGAAGACTACATTGTCAAGAAACCACTGTGGAACACCCCATGTAGAAATCAAGTTGTCATATCTCTAATTAAACACTCTTTCTGCTAGGTAACCAATGCCTGCTGGGCCCTTGGGTGGTCAGTTAAAACAGGATTCTAAACACATCTGTTCTTTAGGTAGTGGCATTGTTAACAAAATATATTTGTGATAGGGCAAGGAAAATGTTAGTGAGATCAAGAAAAAACAAGTGGCTCAAGAACACAATGTACCAAAGAGGGGAATATATACCTCTGAGAAATCCAAAACTTTTCAAAAAATAAAAATAAAACATATGGTTAAGTTACACACAGTGTAGAAGAGTATATGAAAACTCCAGTTATTACAAAATTGTGTTTTGACATTCAGTATTATACTATCACATTTTTTATTTCTAAATATTTCACAACTAAGATTACTATATTATAACATTATTATTTCCAACCTAACATACTAAAAACAAGATTTATGCACTACACATATGAAAATATGTGACCATAAGAACTGCGTTTGGGAATGTAACTTAACACTAGTTTAAACATGGAGAGCTCATCAGTTAAGAAGGTGATTAAGTTATTAGATCAAAATCGTAACTGGTTATTAATTGCTGCAGATACACAAATGGCTTCTGGCTAACGATCAATAGCTATTGGGCTGATATGCCTTACCGCAGTCACAACTGTATTGAAAAATTATCCATTTCACAATGAGAATCTCTGACTGTTGTCTGAGCAAGGATGGGGGATGAAGCTTCAGAAACAATCTTGGTGTGCTGCTTTAAATTGGTCATTGGGAGGCATCAGCGTGCAACACTTCCAGCTTTTCCTCTTCCCCTAAGGCTTGTAACACACCAATCCAAACACCACAACAACAAAGATGGGAGGAAGGGAAAAACCTAATCTTTCAAGCAAATTAACCATTTTTGCTTCATTTTTAAGCATAACAGCTTCAAAATACAACTTGATTCCAATGTTATGCAAGGTTTTGGTTTAGGTTTGTTTTGGGGTTTTTGTTAAGAGAAAGGGAAACTTGCAGGGGCTTATAAAGTGTATAATAAATACCAGATCAATAGACTTTGAAGTTGCCCTGGCACTTCAAAGTACCAGTGGGTGCACCACAGCTAGATGCATGCCGGTACTTCGAAGTTTAAAACTTTGAAGTTGCTGTGGGGTTGGGGGGAGGAATCTGTTTAATGAAGTGCTGCCTATGCACAGCAGCACTTCATTAGTAAACTCCCAACACCCTAATTACCATCCTTCCTTCTAAGGAAGGTGGTAGTGTAGACACAGCCTAGGAGTAGTTTCTTCTGAGGAAGCCCTCAGATCGTGTCTGCTTAGGCCTCAAGTGCTCCTGATTAGAGAAATCCCTGAGACGTACTTAACATGCATAATCCCAGAGTGATGTTTACAAAGGTCACAAAACATCCTAAGAGGATGCTTGCAAGGCCTCACACTCCACAAATATGTCTTTTAAAATTTTGCTTTAGCCGTCATATTTTACACAAAATGAACCAGATTCTTCCCCTGGGTTCTGGCTGCTTTGTGCCAGTTAAATAGATGCTAAGTCTTATATGGCTTTAGCAAAAGGGTGGAGAATTGGAACAGTGATGGGAAGGTGCAACACTCACAGGAAAGTAAAGCTTACTCTAACACCAACCACTTCTCTGCCCCATCAGAGGGTGCTGACCAGAGCATAGCTTCACTGAACATATTCGCAGTGAGCCTATGGCCTTGTACAGACCCATGGCTGCTGCACCTTATGAAAGGGCTTGAGCTATTGAAACCAGCTCTTTGAATACCCTCTGGCCATCCTGTGCCTAACAGAGCTAAGTGAAACCGTGCATCTGGACCATCACTTTTAAACATAAGCACTTCGTATAGAGCCTTATCTTATGATTAGGGGACAATTCTGTCAGACATTACAGATTCCATGACCTAGCAGATCTCTAGAACTTCTGCAGCAGCAGGGCTTGAGCAGCTGTCAGCTCTCAGATAGAAGTAGCTGGTAGGGTAGGTGAGTGGGGTCATTCCCAGGATTGCTATAACAGAGCCCCCCTTGCCCACCATAGCTGGTCCTGGGTCTCAGAGCAGCTGCCTTTCCTACAGCACTCCTACTGCTAATCCCTCCCCTCTCCCACCTACACACAGTATTTTTAGCAAAAATTAGGGACAGGTTTCCATGACATTTTAGGTACTGTTTGCAACCTGCCCCCCGACCCCCGACTGTTACTAAAAGTACCTGTGAAAAAATCTTAACCTTGCTTATGATGTATATGAAATAGTCTTTTGTTTTTTTTTTTCATTTCCAGTGAATGTAAAGCTGTTACACTATATTATCAGTACAAAGTAAATTAAAGAACATAGGGTCATGTTTTACTGCAGCATGCACCACTAGTAAGATACTTTATTTCTCCAATGTGGGCTAAGGGATACATAAAGCAAGAAATAATTAGAGGCCAATGCATTCTTAAGGGGCGCTTAACGTGTTTATGGGAAGTTAAGCAGGTGAAGTGGAGATAAGTGTGATTCAGTAACCACTAAGTGCTCTGTTATAGCTTGTCCTCCCTGTAAGCATTGTAGATGTGATAATGCTAACGGTAAAAAGAACTTTTCCTTCACAAAACAGTGATTTAACATCTTATAGTCATCCTAAAAGGAAAAAAAAACCTTGTGAAACTGAAATATAAGTTATAAAGGAGAGTTTAGAGTTGTTTCAGCTTCTCTCTCTTCCCCTGCAGTTTTCTAACATTATTTTACAAATGACTTTTCAAAAATATTTTCATTCTTCCTTCTCACTGTTTGAAAGATCCACACAAACAAAGGAGAAAGCTACCAGACTATGCAAACATAGAACCAGTTCCAGTTATCTTTAATCAAAACCAAAAAGTGTATTCAGCTCAGGCTAGAAAATACAGAGGAAAATCATAAAAAAATACATGTAGTCAACTATCATGACAGAAAAGCACCAATACCATGGGTACAATATTTCCATATTTCTTAATGACAAATATATCTACAAAATTATTCACAAAGTAACTTTCTCAGCCTAAAAGCTACTATGGCTCTTGTCAGACTGAAAGCTGACAAATTGTTTCTGGAAGTGAGAGTCCAATTTCAGGGAGGAAGGTGAATTATCCTACAAAGATAACAGTACATGCCTTCTCTGCCCCAAAACTTAGCTTCTCCACATAGCCCGTTACACTTTAATCTTGAAATGAAACACTAGTCCATTGCTAATAACTCGCTGCAGAGAGATTCAATGCTATTATGCCTGTTGCCCAAAAAGATTAACCTACACAGGTGTTTTGCATATATTTAACTAATGCTTCTTTTCCTTGGAAATGTTTTCCAGAATGCCAAATTGCATTTCAATTTAAAAAAAAATATATTTTCCTCCATTCCAAAGGCTTTTGGTTACTGCAGGGTGATTTGCAGGCAAGTCTCAGTAGTCTCATCAATTGTTTTCAACATCTTTGGAAAGAATACATTAGTAACATGCAAATGAAAGAGACCAACCCACTGTCACATAGCGCAGCACACAATGTTAAAGCTGCAAGATGTCAACAGGAAATACATTACTGTTCACCAAGACATAAGCCATAATACGTTTCCAAAGGTCTCTGTGTCATGTCGCTCTTCAAGCTGCTTCATTCCAGGGTCGTTTGTAGAGTCATTTACTGTAGCATTGGCCACTCTCCTCTGCAATAATGTCTTATTTCTAATTTTCTTTGCACACACTTAGCTTCTCAGAAAGGAATGTACTGAGCTGACAAGATTTCTTCATAATGAATATTTAAATTCAGTGCCATCTCCTTCTACTTTTTTAGCTCTTTCCAGTTTTGGAACTGGAGTTGTTATTAACCAACTTTTAAGCTACAGCTTTAGGGCCTAAACTCTGCAGCTTTCTTTTCCATTCCTACCCACGAACAGATGAGAGAGAGGAGTGGAGCTCTCTTTGCTTCATTTCTGCTTGTTCAAAAGAAGTCAGGGGACCAAGTGGCTCAAATGCTACTGCCATGTATTACTTACACAAAAAATATTAGGTTTAATTTCCATCCATAAGTACTTTCAAGATTGCTTTTCATTTATTTCTTACTCATGTGATTATACCTTAAAGCAGAGTATGTACAATTTAGGATAAAAACTATCAATGTTTACAGCTCTTTATATGTCTACTCCCTTACCTGTTCTTGTTCAAACCTTCTCTTTCACTTAACATTCAAGTTTTCATTTGACACGTTCACTTTTTTTCTTTGTCATCATTTGCTGGGTCAAAATATACAACTGTGACCAGCCAGGTCAAATTATTCTATAATCAGAAACTCCCATGCTTGATTCTATTCTTAAATGTTTAAAAATATATATATTTTGCTCTTACTTTTCTCCATTTTTTTCCCTGAACATGCTTGTATTATTTCTTTAATGAGCTCTAAGATGTCCTTTGTTTCTATATTTTGTGGTAGTGCAGCACCTCAAAGGTATTATATTAATTAAAAACACTTTTAACCCCTTGCTTCATATGGGAGAGTAACATAAACTATTACTTAACTGCAATGCACCACAATTACCACCCATGATGTTAAAATGGTGATATTTCATGTCACAAATAGCCATGATTCTTCCTTTTAACAAAAGGACCCATTATATTGGTCACAACACTTCTGCAGGTTATCAAAACAAGCAAGATGGGAGGAATTAGAGAATTCAGATGAGCATTTGTAATGGCTAGGACAGTCATTGGTGACACAGAATATGCAAGGTCAAAGATGCTTTCTCTGAGGAGACGAGATCAAAAGCAGTACAAAAAACCCTCCTGTGCAAAATTACAGCCTGACATCTCTGAAATACAAGGCACAGAAAGTTTAGCAGAATTTTACTTAAAGCCCTCCAAGAATCATTAAAGTCTAATTAATCTTTCTGGATAGTGGAAATGGGAAATCTCATTCAGCCACAGGCTCACACTGCAGCTAAAGCAAAGGCATATCAGATGTAGAGATGTGAAAAACTAGCTCATGTTGCCAGTGTGACAGCAAAGCACAAAACTGAACATTTTAAGATATCCATAAAGTGTTCTGGGAACGCACACCTTCATAAAAGCTACGTATCTGCCTCCTAGACATGAGCAAGTCAAAATAGACTATAACTGAAAATTTAGATGCACAAGAAATTCCCACCATATGATACAGGTAGGTTAAAAACTTTACAGCACAATCGCAGACAAATATATGTAGCCAAATGTGAACAGAATGTAAAGATTCAGAGCACCCCCACAAATTATATGAACCATTCACAATGCTGCCAACCGGACACTGAAAACTAAGGGTATGTCCACACTACACAGTAAAAAACTAGGTTTACAATTGCTGGACTCAGATCTCACAGCTGTTCGGATATGTCCATACCACACTACTCAGACATTCTGACTTGGGTCTATTGCTTAACTTGTGTTCACACTGCAGAATGATGGGGCTTGCACCTGCATCACAGCAGGACTTGGCCTTTGATCCTTTGCTTTACCAGAGTGCTAGGACCTGCGTCCCAACTGCTTACTGACCCAAGTGAGACTTATTTAAGATGAATGAAAGAAGGCTTGAGTCAGAGCCCAGAGTTGGTGTCCAGTGTAAACACTGTAAGAGGCCATGAAAAATTAACTCCCAGTGGGACTGTCACCAGTATGGAATTAAAACACATGTGGACAGTGTGTCTGATCAGGCTATTCATTCTATACCACCAGATGACTGGAAGGATGAGCATTCTATGAATGGGCACATCAAGCAGCAGCTTAAAGCAAGTAAATCCCCACCCCAAATCAACAGACTAGGAAGGTGTAGGCAGCTGCTTAGAAGCAAAGGTGGATGCGGGAGCACACAGGAATGGAAAATTTAATATTAGGAATGGTAAGACTGTTTATTTCATGACAATTTGAGGCCAATATCCAGTGAAGATAAAAGGGCAAACTCCCAGAGTGAAATAAAACCTGGATATTTGCTAATTGGCCTCATATCTATAGGAGACAAACTGAGGTCACATCTTGGCACCCTCTTATCCATTCACATGCAAAGAGAAGGATAAGAATATTCAGAAAGGAGCTGAGTCATAAGGGTAGTCCAAAGAGGGTCTACCATGAATCACAGGTCATATGGCAAGAACTTGGTAACTCTGCTATGGATTCAGTTAAACCTCTGCTACGTGAGAGCAGGGAGGGCACCACAACTCCCCAGTGTTAGATTAATAAAGCTGAAGCCTGTCACTTAAAATCCATCCACCTGTTTCATTCATTTGCCCATGTGTCCTGATCAACACTTTGGACATCTTCAACTAAAGATCAGCTTTTCCCCCACCTTTGATGTATGGTTACTAAGACATACACAATAACTAACACTGCACTTTAGCTGTACAACTGTATTTACCATTTACTTGTAAAAACTAAGCAGAGAAAACAGGATTCCCAAAGAGAAAGTGGCATAGGCCTCAAAGCTTTGACAACATCAACAGTTAAGAGTTAAAATTTTTCTCTCTTTTTTGTGGGTGTGTTACAGCTTTCATGTTAATCATACTTCTGGAGTGTTAAGTTTTCTCTTGGCATGACTGGCAGTTTTTCTTCAGCAAAGACAAAACACTAAGACTAAACAATAATGACAGATACTTAACAGAAAAAAGATCATACAATCTGGCAGAAAAGTTTTCCTCTGGCATAAATGCTACTTTGCAAAAAAGTGAAAATAATGTGTATCAAATAAAATATTTAAAAAATGACTGGTATACATTATTTTAATTTCCGCTTCCTGATAATTTGGGTGTTTATTATAAAACAAAATATAGCTCTGTGAACGTAACCTAATTTATTACCATCAAGCTCTCTTAAGTATAGCTGTAACAGGTTCTATGGTTGTTTTCTGTCATCCAAATGTTGGCTAGGGTAAAATTATATTTTCCAATGAGTTGCATGCAAGATAAACCTAACCTGAAGCATGTTATGTTTTCCCCTTAACTGATCAAGAAAATCATCCAAAGACCATCTGGATTTCTGGTAAGTACACTGAAGTAGGGGATTGATAGAGAATATTTTAACTGTAAATCCAAGGTCTATTTAACTATATCAAAGTAACTCCATGGAAACGGGAATTATACTACCACTGAAAACCATTAAAAAACCCCTAATGTAAAATGTACAATGTTTTACAAACATAATGTGATTGCTCCAGGTGGCATCCCCATCATGCAGAGATTTATATTTTGCTGAACAGTTCCAGCAGTTCTGACTTGCGGCCAGATTCCTGGCCTTGTTAGCTTCTGAAAGGAAACGCGCACACACAACTATTTGAGCATTTTAAGTGCTCCAACAGCTCATATACTAAAACAAAAAGTTATGACATTGTGAGCTGCAGATGAAAAACCTCTCTTTCACAAAAGTAAAAATGATTAGCTGTCTGTAGGATATCTCAAGAAGAGAAAATTTTTAAGGGTGGCTTAAGATTTTTGCACAATGAATAGATGTATTTTTTGTAAGTTTCTACATATGCCAAAATGTTCTGTTTGGGGTTCTGTGTACCTCCCTATCTACCAGCTGGGCAATGCTTTTTGTACATTTATTCTACTACTATGATAATGTAAAGAGAAAACTTAAATCGAGTTACCAGTGAAGGATCACACTTCGTAAATAAAACAAAAACCAACAAAAGAAATGAGATCCCCAAAAGTCTTTCACATTTTCCCATTGCGGCAAAAACCATGCTAGGAAAATAGGCAACAATAAGAGGCTTCTTCTAGAGCAATTATAAATCCCCCATAACAATGAAACTGCAGTTAGAAAACCAAGCCAGAGTAGATGGAGTGAGATGGTGATGAATTCAGTAATTCCTTTCCAACAGGTCAAGAGAGGTCTCTGGAGAAGGAGCTGATCCTCAGTCTTAAAATGACAAAGTCCTATAAGACCAATACTGTCTCAGGAGAGATAATAAAGCAAAACGGGTTTCACTGAAAACAAAACACACTGATGAACCCATCTCTATATCTCCTTCTCAGCAGGCTCAATCACCACTATCACAAAGCTGTTAAAATGGCCATCGCAGATTGGCACCTAGATGAAAACCAGCTGGTTCACATTGCATCTGAACAGATTAAAAAAACAGGAAACCCAGCAAAAAACTAAATTATTGCCCTTATTCGCCAAAGACATCTGCCTTCCGTTTGCCAAATTTGCAGAAAATCTCAGGATTTTAATAGAAACGTGTCCTAAAAGGTCTTGGTTCAACTCCCAGTTCAGCCTCTCTTGCCAGAATACAACACAACTTCATCTTGGGTAAGAATCTAGTCACACTAATCCAGTCATACAATTAAAATCTCCAGAACAGATTATTATAAAAGTCTCTGTACCAGTGAGAATGATGGAGGCAACACAAAAGCCAACATGAGCAGAACTCTGCTTCACCCTGGGCAGAAACAGATCAAACTAATCACCTGCATCCACAGCATCTCCTAACCTCCTACGTTTTCTGTGCAAATTCAAGGGTCTGCTTTAGTGTTTAGAGCCTTTAGTTATACGTAGTAGTTAGTCTACATCAAAGCGTGCCATCTCCATTCATTCCTCAGCAAGACAGCTACTCCTCATGGGAACAATGGTCTAGTACAAGGGTCAGCAACCAAAATAGCAAGAGCAGCCATTTTTTTCAAATTCAGTAAAAAACTCAAGAATTCAAGAGCTGCAGTGCATGTGAATGTGAGAAGGTCCTTAATAAATAACATCAAACCATACTTTTTGTAACATCTATTTTAAGAACAGCACACACAATGATTTGTAATAGTAACAGAGAGGAAGCCGTGCTAGTCTATACACTATCAAAACAAAAAGCAGTCAAGTGGCACTTTAAAGACTAGCAAAATGGTTTATTAGGTAAGCTTTTGTGGGACAGACCCACTTCTTCATGCTTACTGTTTTTGGTTCTCTGTGCCTTAAATATTGAGTCTGTTCTGGGCTAGCTATGGTCTAAAGAAGTGGGTCTGTCCCACGAAAGCTCACCTAATACACCATTTTGCTAGTCTTTAAAGTGCCACTTGACTGCTTAATGATTTGTAATGTGATACATCTTTACTGCAGAATGTTCACAAACTTTTTACATGTTCTCCTGAGGTTGCATTTTTGGCTGTTGGTGAATTTCTCATTGTAAATGAGACATAAAGGAAGCCCAGATGAACTTGAAATAAATGCAAAGGATTGGGTCCATTCTGTTTGAAATTCTGTTTTCAGCTTTGAATTTCCTCTTTTTTTGAAGCGATTCCAACCCCACTTTAATTATACTTATTTTTTTCATGTTTAATTTCAGTTGTCTTTCTGAAAATGCTTGTTGCCCTTCACAGAAGGAATGCTGTAAGCTTCCTTTTCCTTTTCAAAATCGAGACTGTATTACCAACATGATCAAAATGCAGATACAGTATCATATCCCACAATGCACTGCACATATTAAAGAGGGATTTATCCAATGTTTTGAGATTACATATTGCTTGCTATTTAAACAGGAGTTGTTCATTTTTGGACTTTCAGACATTCACCATCTATGACATTAATGAGATTTTTTTTTTTAAACTTTGCAATTATAGCATTGGGAGTCACAAACAAGTCTTTAAAGAGCTGCTTGCGGGTCTGGAGCTGCAGGTTGCAGATCCACAGTCTAGTAAAAACCAAAGTAAAGCCTGAGGCTAGTGCTACTCTCACGGCTAGTACCAGCAGCTTGAGTTAAATGAGCAGTCTCAAAAATGCAAAATGGTCTCATTTGCATATTTGACTGGCTCATTTGCACATTCACAGCAGAAAACAAGCAATGAAGACTTGGTTCTGCTGGCAAAAACACCCTCTGTCGCCAGCCCCTTAAGAACATAAGAACAGCCATACTGGGTCAGATCATAGACCCATTAAGCCCAGTATCCTGTCTTCCAACAGTAGCCAATGCCAGGTGCCCCAGAGGGAATGAAGAGAATAGGTAAGCATCAAGTGATCAATTCCCTGTCACCCATTTCCAGCCTCTTGCAAACAGAGGCTAGGGACACTGTCCATTCCCATCCTGGCTAATAGGCACTGATGGACCTATCCCCCATGAATTTATTTAGTTCTTTTTTAAACTTTACTATAGTCTTGGCCTTCACGACTTTCTCCAGCAAGGGGTTCCACAGGTTAACTGTGCGTTGTGTGAAAAAATATTTCCTATTGTGTGTTTTAAACCTGTTGCCTATTAACTTCATTTGGTGACCCCTAGTTCTTGTGTTGTGAGAATGAGTAAATAACAATTCCTTATCTATTTTCTCCACACAAGTCATGATTTTATATACCTCTACCACATCCCCCCTTAACTGTCTTTTCTTCCCAAACTAAAAAGTCCCAGTCTCATTATTCTCTCCTTATATGGCAGATGCTCCATACCCCTAATAATTTTTGTTGCCCTTTTCTGAACCTTTTCCAATTTCAATACATCTTTTTTGAGATGGGGAGACCACATCTGTACACAGTATTCCAGATATGCACATACTATGGATTTATATAAAGGTACTAGGACATTCTCTGTCTTATTATGCATTCCTTTCTTAATCATTCCCAAAATTTTGCTAGCTTTTTTGACTGTCGCTGCACACTGAGTGGACATCTTCAGCAAACTATCCACAATAACTCCAAGATCTCTTTCTTGAGTGGTAACAGCTAAGTCAGACCCCATCATTTTATATGTATAGTTGGGATTATATTTTCCAAAGTGCATTACTTTGCATTTATCAACACTGAATTTCATCTGCCACTTTGTTGCCCAATCACACAATTTATTAATATCTTTTTGTAGCTCTTCACAGTCTGCTGGATGATCGAAAGGCTAAAGGAGTACTCAAGGACGATAAGGCAATTGCAGAAAAACTAAATGATTTCTTTGCATCAGTCGTCACAGCTGAGGATGTGAAGGAGATTCCCAAACCTGAACAATTCTTTTCAGGTAACAAATCTGATGAACTGTCTCAAACACCTTTGACAGGAATATGAGATGGAAAACAACCCCCAAAACCAGAGTGGGAAAAAAAGAGCAGTGATATATACTGTACTCTGCAGTAGACTCATAAATGGGAAGGTGGGAAGTAGGAGGAGGAACAGGAGGATTGGTAGGATGTTATGTGAAGGAAAACCTGCAAGGAGGTCATATAGGCTGTAAAAAATATAAATGTATGAATGGCCAGAGGGACCAGTGCAAAGTCACAGAACTTCTCCCAACTAATTCCTAAAGCACATCTTTAAAAAAAAGAAATCCAATCTTGATTTAAAAATTGGCTGCAACCGAGAATCCCTGGGAAATTTTTGCAATGCTAAATTACCCTCCCCATTCAAACATTTGCATTACTTCCTGTCTGAATTTGTCTGGCTTTAACTTCCAGCCATTGGATTATGTTATATTTTTCTCTGCTAGATTGAAAAGCCTATTACTAAATATTTGTTCTTCAGATACATACTTTTAGACATCAGTCAAGTCACACCTTAACCTGCTCTTTGTTAAGCTAAACAGATTGAGTCTATCACTGTAAGATGTGACTTTGTTGGATTTTGAGATGAACTAGAAAAACATCGTTGCAACCACTGTTCTTGGTTTGCACCAAATCTATGCGAAGTGGGCCATGTGAGATGTCTATTGAAAGCTTCTGATTTCACCAATTCTATTGACATTGCTCATATGTATGTACCATGTTTATACCTGAAGTTACAAGTACTGGCTATGAGCTTTTATTTGAAATGTTTGCTTCTGAGAGACCTCAACAGGAGGCTTGGCAAGCTATTGTGAAAGGGGGGTTCCAAGTCAAGTGAATCAGTACTTGAATGACAAAGGGTCTTTATGGATGAAAATCCACATCTGAAAAACTTTGCTGTGTATTTTCAGATCAGCAAACAGGCAATTGTTGATACCTAAAAAGGACATGGACAGGTGACCTGCTCATGTGACAGGCTCCATTTTGGACATGCTTTCACACAACAAGAACAATGAAAGTCTTTCCACGTGGGAGAGGGTATAAGAAGGCCCTGGGGGTCCCCCATCTTTGTCTTCCTCCAGCTCATCACTTCAAAAGCATCTTTGCAATGAACTTGGGCCTGAAAGGACTGATGACCCATTCAATCAAAGGATGTATTCTAGAGACACACAAAGCTATTCCACTTCTGCTGCAAGCCTGCAACAATGTTGTATGTTGATTGCTTTAACAATGTTACTCAACCTTTTCTTCTTTAGTAACAGAGAGGAAGCTGTGCTAGTCTATACACTATCAAAACAAAAAGCAGTCAAGTAGCACTTTAAACACTAGCAAGATAATTACCTAAAACTATTTTGCTAGTCTTTAAAGTGCCTCTTGACTGCTTTTCTTCTTTAGTGAACCTTTAGATTTCAGATTCTACAGGATTGTACAGCATGCTCCTTTGAGTATGGTCTAAGGTATGAATTAACCTGGGAATGCGGCTGGCCCTTTGGGATCAGAAGATCCTGTTCAGATTTGGTGAAACTGTTTTTCATAACATGCAAGGAGGAATACTGATTGTGGCACAGGAGAAGCTAGAGTATGCAAGGGAATTGTTTGTGTGACTCCTGCCTGGCCAGTGTGGCAACAAAAGTGCTCTTTGTGACTGTTTTAGTGTGCCTTATAGAGAAGGACCACCAGTCTTGGGCTGTAAGCAGCCCTGTTTTAAGCAGTTTGCCCTGATTTGGCCATTTCAGCAGCGCTCCAGAAAACCTCCAATATTATATAAGGCATGTTTTCTAATCCTTTAATCATTCTTGTGACTCTTCTCTGAATTCTGTCCAATTAATTATTATCCTAGATGAACACCAGAACTGGTCACAATATTCCAGCAGTGGTCACACCTGTTGAGAGACACTCAGGTCTTGATTTTAAATCTCTATAAAAAGAAAAGAGCTAGGTTTTTTGCTGAACTAGCTCAGAACAATTCTGATCTCTGACCTTATATACTGAGTCTTTTTAATGTTCTAAAATTTTTGGCTAACCTTTAATTTCCCCTAGTCTTATCTTCCCACAGCAAATTCATTTTAAACATTAGAATGGCAAAACTATCTGATGGATGAAATTCTGTTAATTTGAAAAACCTCAGCCACTTCTGGCATGATCATAGTTTAAGTATGAGAACACATACTGAACCTGCAAAGCGTCACTTAGTCAAAGAACTGCATTTAAAAATTAAACATGAAGTCCTGGTAAATCATATATATTTTAGACCTCCAACTTAAAAATGGTTGAGTAAAGTCACTTGGAAAAAACAGCATAAGAGGATAATTGTGTAAAGGCTGTTACTGGTATTTCTAAATTTCATTTGGGGACAAAATTTTACAACTGACCTATAAACTCCAAAAGAAGAAAATGAGAGTTTTAATGGAAATGCAGACACAATCTTAACTCTAGCAGTGCTAGCGGGTGGTGCTGTAATAAATCTGTCAGTTTCTATAATGCCT
Source organism: Carettochelys insculpta (assembly GCF_033958435.1). Lineage (NCBI taxonomy): Eukaryota > Metazoa > Chordata > Testudines > Carettochelyidae > Carettochelys > Carettochelys insculpta. Next base: position 216,053,080 of record NC_134138.1, on the reverse strand, counting down.
ATGACAAACCCATTAATATGAATGAAGTACACTTCCACATAGCACACTACAAAGCAACTGCATAAGTTATGTCATCTTCATTCTGAGTAGCAAATCAGTAATCAATATTTGTAAAAGCAAGCTAATCCTTTGTAAAATCAGTGGTTTAGTGATTGAAGAGTTTGCTCAATCTACACAGTTAATCCCTCTTCTTCTGCTTGAGCCCTCTATTTATTCCAACCACTTACAATGGTAGCAATTGCAGATTAATACATCTCCACATGCTAAACTTGTCTTGACAATTGACACAGCATTACTGTCAGTATAATCTTTACAAACATTGGGCTTTTTCTTAGCAAGCCTGAAGCCAACATTCAGAAATCAAAAGTTCACAAAACGGTCTCACTGATATCCCCTCACACTGACATACAATCATGTTTCAATTGAACTGTTTTTCCCAGATAAAGACTACCTCCCTATTTCTTAGCCCCAAAAGGTAGATCTCCTAATAGATGTCAGATTCATAAAGTTAAAAATAAACTTGATGAAGTCACGTAAAAGGAATTCTCCTCATCTATTGGGAATTTTGGTTTAAGAGAAAAAAGTAACAAAGAATTTCTTTGTACTAGAGTAGGTTGGTGCTGTAAGTGAAAAGTAAGCTACTGCCCAGTGAAAAGAGAGTAGTTAAAGTACGACAGTCAACAATGTAATTGAACAAACATCACTAAGTTAACTGTTTACAAAATAAGAAGTCAGCAGAGACTCTATGGCATGCTAGAAGGTAGAGCTGTATGAAGTTCAAAATAGTTAGAACTATAGCAAAACAAATATGATCCACGGATATATATTTTTATTTTAACATTGTTGCCCCAAGAATGGTTTTATAGGGACATGTATGCTATTTGAAGCCTTTTAGTAGCAATTTATCTTACGGTAGCATTATACCCAACTGTTCATATTTGCCACTAAAAGCCTCAGTCACCAGAGAAAACTGTTGCCAGATGATGAAATTGATTAAATCTTGGGGTTTAAAAACCAATATTTTCTTGAGCTACACATAAGTAACTTCAAATAAAATGCAAAGTGGATCCAAGACTTTGTACTAGGAAGGAACTGGTAGGCTAAGAATCTGAGCAGGCCAAGCAACAAGAGAAAACAGAGGGAATGTTCAGCACAAAAATATACCTCTTGTCCTGTCTGATGTATTAATTAACGCAGAACAGACTCTAGCAGCTTCACATGGTCCTGGGTGTACAATTCAAAATCAGGAGTATACTTACGGGGGAGCAAGGAAAACAGATATAATTACCTGCCTTGCTTGATACAGTAGCATAGCTCAAAGAGCTGATGCATAGAGTCCTGCCAATTTATGGCTATCAGTTTTGTATCTATGGGTATCCACAGTCACAACTCCTTTTTGCAGATAAGGATGCGGATGCAGACACAAATTTTGTATTTAGATACCTGCAAATTTGCAGCAATCCATGGCTCATTTCTGGAGATTCGGATGCAAATTTTATATCCATACAGGGCTCTACTGATGTGCTTAATATAAGTTTTGGAATGTACAGAACCATCTACGGTACCTATAGCCCAGACAGTCAATAGAGAAGGGCAATGGCTGCCTTAAAAATAAAAAGCAATTAATGCAAAGAAAAGTGGAGTGACAGGGATAGGATAGCCATTTATTTCTGAGTCCAGGTGCCATTTCTGCACATGGCAAACAGGAATGCTAATAAAGTTGCAAGTTGGCACCTTAACAAGCACCAGTCAAGGAAAATTAGAGGTTTAGGCATTAACTGTGTGGATTTCATAATTCATGCCCTGTGACAAGACATTTTAAATAGACAGTCAAACCCAGAAAGGATATGGACTTGCTTAGTTTGTTTCACTGGTGACTTTTTGGTCTCATCAGTATCGTATCTGATTGACAAAACAAAACTACATTTGCCACTGAAATAAAAAAGCCTACACAAAATGCCCAGCTGAACAACACAAAAACCATTCAAAATGTGATATGGGTGAGCCAAAATGCAAACCAAGCCGGCATACTTCAAGAAGGCTGCAAAGTGGAAGGAAGGAAGGAAGGATGGACAGACGGGCAGATGAAAGAAAGATGTAGTGCTCTTTTAGCTGGTGAAATACTATTCCAGGGGAAAATGTAGGTTTGTTGTATAAATTAACTTCCCCTGTATGTACTATATGTGGCAACCTGAAACATCAGTCTGCCTAAGTTATAGATCTCCTGTGGTTTGAATGAAGCTAGTATTGAAGTTAGGAAAGGAAATGCCTTACTACAACTATGCAGGAGTGGAAAATGAGTCACTGTGATAAATCTAACTACTGGGTTCCTCCAATTTGTGGGTGAGTTTAAGCTACTCATATCACCAGATTCAGAATATAACTGAATAAATCATTTAACTCAGCACTGAATTATTAGATATTCTAAGTCTCATTTGGCCAAGCCATGAGAACATTCCTGAAGGTAAGATACCCTAATGCTAACAGCTGACATAGACTCTACATGTTAATTGTTACAGTGCATCAAATTATGTCTTAGTCTATAAAAACTAATCTTTTTTATTTGGATAAAAGTGTTTTGTGGGCAAGTGAATGATTATAGTTTGGTTGACTACCCATCAGTTTTTAAATGTTCTTTTCTTTGGTACATTTTGTAGTGTTTTTAAAAATGGAAACATACTCAACACACCGTTATTTGAGAGGTTTTTCATACATGTAGGATACGGCTGCCTGTATTTTTGATTCTGTGAGTTTGGAGCCACAGTGACAAAAGAAGGAAGCAGCAAATTTCAGGCCAGTAATGATGTTATAACTCAGTCCTGTGGGTTCTGAGAAGAGTTTCACGACTCAGAATTTGCAGAATTTTAAAGCAGTTAGTGGAAGTGCCATGAACAACAAAGATACCTGTCCCATTTTTGGGCAGCTGAAATGTGTTCTTCCCTACATCTTCCAGCTAGCATACACACTTTTAAGCTTTCAGCTCCCCAGCAATCACCTCACCTTGGTGGTCACCCACATCCTGAACAAGAGTTTTTCCACCCTGTGCAATCCTCTGTTTACACCAGTAGTGGGCAACCTGCTCGTCAGAAGGTATTTCTGAAGAATTTCAGAGGCACTGCTATGAGATGGCTACCCATAGTGTGCATCTAGTCACCTCGTCTAATTTTTATAGATACAGAAGTGGGAAAACATTTGAGGGACTCTGATTTTCTTGTAACTAACCTGAGAACTTCAGTTTGCCATTATGAAGTGTACTTCCTACTGACAATTCCAGTATTAGCTCTCAGCAACACAGGCTGCTAGTTAGGGCTTGCAAACAATGTAAGGGTGCTAAAGAAACAAATAAAGAGAATTCCACATAAAAAGTCTGCAACTGAAGTGAAATCTAATATACATTAAAATGCTCGGAACTTTATTCCACTGTCATTCAGCAAACGTGACAAAGATTCAGTCAGGAAATTGGGGAGCCAAAGTGGCTGCCCACGCCACAGAGCAAAGGAGGGCACAAGGCCAGCCATGTAATTTGCTGGGCCTCTCTGTACCATATGGCTGTGTGTTGTTTCTCACTCTAAACTTACAGGGGACAGGCAGTGTCAGGTTAGCCAGTGAGTTGCAAGTCTGCACAGGGCCCAGCAAACAGCTGCTAGCATTTCTTGTGCTTCAGACCATGCTGCAAGAATGGAAGAAAAAGGAAACAGATGTAACCATTATATTGCAGGTGATGGAGCAACAAGGTGCAGACTGACAAGCTAGAATGTGGAAATCTTGAGACAAGTTTTGCCAGGGGCGGCTACAGCACCTGAAATACTGCCTAGACTGCCTGTTAACCATCTCACACGAGTTAGTCAGACGACTTTCTCCCCATAGACTTAAGTTTGGTCATTGTAGAACAATGAAGACATCATAGGTTATCACTGATGTAACACATTTCAAGCACCTGACAGGCACTTGGCAGTCTTGCCTCTGACTCACTAGCTGCATACAAAGACATGTCCAGGAGCACATTCCTAGTTGTCTTTGGGGAATTTTCAAAATATATACCTTTTAGAAACATAATATAGGAGATACATAAATTATATTAGGTCACGCATGGGGTGGGACAGTTATTTTGGAACAAAGTCTTACACATTTAATTGTTTTCATGGATCTTACTATAGTGTGTATCTGCCCTGTGTACTTTGTGGTTACAATAGATATACTTTGATGGTTCTGCACTTGTTAGTTTTGCCTGAAGTATTTTCTTCATTCTGTTTCCCTGCCCTCCCACAGATTGTATCAAGGGATTGTGGGTGATTAGATGCTTAGAAATGAACATGACTCAGTAAAGGGTCCCTGGACGTTTACTGTATGAAGTATTTCCAACAATGGAGAAACCAGACCCTAAGAAGATGTACTTTAGAGGATAGCTTTTGCACTGATGCAGAAACAGGACGCGCTGTGTAAAGAGCAAAAATGTTTGTTGATGCGGTCAATACTGCTCTCTTGTATCCAATGCAGAATTAGGCACTCATTTGTTATTCTCAGTTGAAGAGGTCAACAACGTTATCTCGCACATGCTGATTTGATGCACTATGCATGATTAATAGTTGTTTAAAGGAACATTGCCAAGGTTTGTAGGTCAAAATATGACCTACCATTTTTCCCTGATATCTGCATACAAAATACTTGTAATTCTTTATCCATGTTTTTTCCTCTCAAGAAAAACAAGAAGAGAAAAGGACAGAAAAGATATTTTCTAAAAACAAAAAGCCCAGCAGCATAATACAATAAACCAGTGTGCATGAAGCAGGAAAAAAGTGTCAGCACGGAAACAGACTTCAGTTTGAAACTTCCATTTTTTTTTTTTTTTTTTTTTTTTTTTTTTTTAAAAGAAGGCCAGTCTAGCTGTGGGACTATATGCAAAAACTTTTTTATGACTGCATCTGTTTCATATGTTCATAGGTTCTGAAATATTCAACTTTGGGGCTAAAATTTCCTTTACGAGGTTTCTTCACAAAGCTTTTGTTATGATTAATTACTATAATTTCTATTAAGTCTGGAGGTAACAATTTTAAGGACATATAAAAAGTCAATTTCTGTCCAGCTCAACTTAAAAGCACATTTTCCATGTGTGATTAAGATGCAGCATTTGGGCAAAGCTCCTTAAACATGCTTGCTCATGGTGGTTAGATCCTTCTCTTCTCCGGTCCCCTAACCAGACTTTTCATCCCTGTTGCATGTTACTTTTTTATTTATTTTTGCAGTGTAAAGTAACCTAAAGCTTTACATTTATATAAATGGAAGAAGATCCAAAACTTTAGATCAAACTACCATGCAAAAAATTATTAAAATAACCTACCTTATGTGACCAGCTAGCTCTCCAACATCCACCTGCAAGTGTTTCATGGCAGTGTGAGAATCCTCTGCTTGTGTACATACATTTATACTAACAGAGAGATAGCTGTGCTAGTCTATACACTATCCCAACAAAAAAGCAGTCCAGTAGCACTTTAAAGACTAACAAAATAATTTATTACATTTATGCTAGCTCTCACCAAGCTAAAAAAATATAAATAAATAGCAGCGTAGCCATGGGTACATGGGTAGCAGCAGTGGAGGCACAGCTTAGTACCACTGCTACTCTGCTTTTTATAATCACACTACTTAGTACTGCTCATAGTACCACAACTACTCTGGTTTTTATAATTGCACTAGCTTGACGAGAGCTGGTGTGAATATGTACACAAAGATGGCATTCACACCTCTAGCTCATATTGTAGCTGTAGCCCTAGGTGCCATAAAATGGCTATGTGAAAGAATGACTTCAAGTAAGAAATAAGCATAAGCAGCAAAGCAGATGAACACCTAAGCAACAACGTTCCTAGTTTTGAACAGTATTACTAATAAAAATAAGGAAAAGAAAAACTAATCAAAATATGACAGGTCTTCAGGACTGTGCCTAACATGCACAGTTTTCAGTTTCCATAGTATATCAGTCCTATATCCTGGACAGTATTTAGCTCAAACTTTAAAGATTATTAAAGCATTCCAAAGTTTTTGCTATGCCTTTAAACATTTAATAATGGAGTTTCCGTGATTTCTACATGATCAGTATCAGTGTATTCTTCTGCTTTTCCACAGGGTAGCAGTGTACCTCAAAACAAAGCCATCATGGTGGGAATATCAATGAGTACATAAAATGCCTGCTGAAAGCAGCTGTTCCCTCTTGTACATATGCAAATGTGAAAATGCTAAATGAGGGCAACTCGATGTCACAAAGGCCCAGAAAACAAATCTTAAGTGGACTACAACAAAGTATTTGTAGGCAGCAGTGAACTGAAATTTACAGAGGGATATGAATAGCACTTTATAATCTGCATCTAGAAGAATCAAGTTTATAAGAAAAATAGAATAGACTTTGTTTTTGAAATTTCTTTGAGCTGACACTTAAAAAGCAGTGTTCAATTAAAAGTGCATTTATTCCAAAGATGGTCATGTAGTTAAGACACAGGCAGCAGGAAACCTGTCCTCTAAACTCAAGCTGCTATCAGCTTTGTGAACACCCTGCCACTGAATCAAACTATACCTTGGTTTCCTCATCCATAGAGTGGAGCTAATAAGTATACCACAGGACTGTCTTGAAACTAAATTCACTTTCGTGCTTTGAGGTAAAGATGGTGGCATTTTAAAATAAAGCTGCTGAAGCCATGTTAATTTTGAATGGCAAGGCTAAAAGAAGAATTTTTAGGCCAGCCCCTTCTAGAAATAAAAGGCATTACAGACTTCTCAGGATGACCCCAATTTGAGCTCTAACAACTAATGGCTGAGTCAGAACATTGCTATGTGGAGTGGTGTATGGAGCCTTCCAGATGTCAATTGTTCTAACAGGGGACCATTTATTTAACAGTGAAGACAGCAGTTGCCTCCATGACAGCAGGAGGAACTGGAAAAGGAAAGGAAGCATTTTTTTTTTTTGCACTTCCCATTTCTGTTTGTTAAGGAAGGGGCAGCATTAAAGTTTTAAGAGGCTTGTCATCTGAGTTCAGCGGTAAATTAATTATTGATCACTTCTTTTCTCACCAGCAGATGTCACAGATAAAAAGGGATTCATTTCTACAGACATGTAATTAATTTAGCTAACCAGAAATACATAGAAATCAGATGAGCAACCTAGATAATTTAGTACACTACTGAACTACATTTCACTGGTATGAAAATTTCCACTGTAACTATATATTTTTGTACATTGGTTTGCAAGTGTCCAAACTGTCATGTAACACTCAGCAGCATGATTTTCCTGTTTAACACACACAACTGAGTGGGTCTTGCAGATCTATTTCCTAGACTTGAGGTAATCACAGCTGCTGTTTTCTTTTCATTCATTTGGGACCTTCTAATCTTTCAGCTTGTATACTTTCAACAATATAACTAATAGACACAATACATAGTACTGACTGGCATGTTTCACCAGCATGCTTTACAAATAAAGACATTAAGAAATGAGACATTCTGGCCCAAAATACATCGTTCGGTATCCAAGGTATATTACTATTTGACATAATGCTCCTTACATTGTGTGCAGACAGCATGATTGTCATTAAGCAGGCTGTCAGCAATAGACCATGCTAAGGATTATAAACCAGCATCTTTCTGCAAGATTGAAATTATTGTTCAACATTTGACAGTTACTCATTGGAATAGCTTTGAAGCAAAAAAGTTGGATAAGACTTGCCATTAGAAAGCCGTATAAACAAAAAGTTGAACTGAACAAACATGCTATTAAAATCCATTTCAATAGAGAGAAATGCATTTCTGATGTACTACAAAACATAGTATAAAAGAAATTAAAGTTCCTTATATTGTCTTATACCAGCAGGTTTAAACCACACACTACACAGCTAGGCTATGTCTACAGTAGCCAAAAACTTCGAAATGGCCATGCAAATGGCCGTTTCGAAGTTTACTAATGAAGCGCTGAAATACATATTCAGCGCCTCATTAGCATGCGGGCGGACGCGGCACTTCGAAATTGATGCGGCTCACCGCCGCGCAGCTCGTCCAGACAGGGCTCCTTTTCAAAAGGACCCCGGCTACTTCAAAGTCCCCTTATTCCCATCTGCTCATAGGAATAAGGGGACTTCTAAATTGACGTGGCTCGCCACCGCGTGGCTTGTCCAGACGGGGCTCCTTTTCGAGAGGACCCCGGCTACTTCAAAGTGCCGCAGCCACCTGCATGCTAGCGAGGTGCTGAATATGTATTTCAGCACTTCATTAGTAGACTTCGAAATGGCCATTTGCATGGCCATTTTGAAGTTTTTGCCTAGTGTAGACATGGCCCTACAGTGTTATTTTACCTGATTACAATGTGGTTACACACCCATGTCTTAATGTGGTGATTTCTGAACTTTGCTCACTTTTTGTATGTCTGTATAGCTAGCTGTTATGGGGAAATAATTTCACATTTTACTTGACTTACAATTTCATTAATTTGCAAGAGATTTTGTAGAACAGGGGAAAAGAAGAGGAGATGCTGTCCTTGAGAGAACGGTTCTTGACACTTGTAAGGGAAGGAGAACAAAGTGGGGAAGGGATAGCTCAGTACTTTGAGCATTGGCTGGCTAAACCCAGGGTTGTGAGCTCAGTCCTTGAGGGACCATTTAGAGATCTGGGACAAATAGGGGAAAGGGGAAGAAAAGAAAAAAAAAGGGGGAAAAAAGGATGGCGCTTGGTCCTGCCAAGACGGCAGGGGACTGGACTCAAATGATCTCCCAAGGTCCCTTCCAGCTCTATGAAATGTGTAATAGTGCAGGACTCTTTTCTAAACTTCCATAGTCCACCTCCTCAATCCCTCAGGCCAGGAAGGAGTAGAGGAAGACAGATCACGTTGCAAGAACAGACCAAGATCACGAGGAACTGACAGAAAGCCCAAGCTTGGGTCTTCTTTTAGCTGGAGGTGGCACTATTATGAAACAGTGCACCCTCACAAGGGGAGTGCCAAGAAACTTGGCAGATAGTATGTGGGAATAGTAAGCCAGGTTGATAAAAATCAATTAAATATTTTTTTTAATAAAACAGATTTTTATTTAAAACAGATGTTTTTAAGTAAGATTTTTATTTAAATCAGATGGTTTTGATTTTTTAATAAAAATTACTAAATTTCTCATTCAAAAATAACAGTTCAATTACATCTCATCACAACCATGCTACACATGCACTTACCGTCTCGTACCAATGAACTGAAGGACCAGCCCAGGGATCAGCAACCTGCAGCTCCAGAACTGTATGCGGCTCTTTAAAGAGTCACTTGCAGCTCCACATGCTGCCACCACTGACTCCTCTTGTGGCTCCCGGTCCCACCACTCCTCAAACAATAGAACTAAATTCAGTTGGTTTAACATCTGGCAGGGCACCGGGAGGAACTTGGCCACTACACCAACTGAATTTAGTTCTATTGTTTCAGCAGCAGCAGGGCAGGGAGATGCGGAGGAGTCAGTGGTGGCAGCGACCAGAGCCGCAATGACTCCATTTGGGCCCCAGGAGAGAGAGTGGTCTGACCCAAGAGGGAGGCACTAGAAGGGGTGGCTTTGCGTCTTCCTTTCCCTTCCACCTGTGCCTTCTACATCGGCCAGGTCCAGCTGGCTCCCTCCCTCCCTCTGCCTGGTGCAGGTCAGCAGTGGGGCGGCATGCCAGATCCAGGGGGCTGAGAGAGGATGGGGGAAGAATTGGCACTGCTGGGTCCCTCACAGGGGACTCCCATGCAGCCGCCACTGACCCCTCTACCTGCCTCTGCCACTGATGACAAGTGCCCCTGGGCAAGGCCTGGCTGCAGAGCTCACAGGTGCACACGGTGCTCTGGGTGCAGGGGGAGCACATGTGCAAATCTGCTGCCTCCAGTTCCCAGCTGTGCTGAACCCGAGCCACAACCTACAGAGCACAGCTGAATTCAGCAGCCCTTTCAGCTGGGAAGCACCCCTCACCACCAGGTGGTGGTGCAACTCTGGCAGCCTCCCCAGCTGCTGCTCCCGCTGTCCAGCTCCTCAGAGGATGGGCCTAGACTGTTGCAGCTAAGTAAGAGAATCCTGGTCTCCTCCCCGGCTGGCTCCCTGCCCCAGAACAGGGAATGTCCCGGACAAGTTTTCAAAAAACTTTTCTCTCTCCCTTTGGCCCCAAGGAACCCTTATCTCTCCCCAGAGACAGGAACTGAGCCCTTCTGCTCCACCTACTTTCACACGTAAAGTGGGAGGAAGTAGAATATGTAAGAAGTTTGTGAACAACCTGCAGTAAACATGTATCATATTGCAAATCATTATTGGTGTGTTGTTTTTAAAACAGGGGTTACAAAATGTACAGTTTCATGTTATTTATTAAGGACTGTCTCATATTCACATGCATTATGGTTCTTGCAACTAAATTTGAAAACATGGGTCTTCTCGCTATTTTGGTTGTAGACCCCTGCTCTAACCTGTCCAACTTAGCTACTCGTTCTTGCTTCTTTGAAAGTTCTGGGCTTTCATTTTTGTTTTTCAGTAGACTAAACAGTAAAGTGCAAAGAATGCTAATAAGGTGCTGAATATTCATGTCAGTGCCCCTCATTAAACAGTTCTGAGCCCTGTCATTTACATGCCCCTTCCAAAAGTGAGGGGTAATGTGGCCACAGCCCACAAGGACAAGTGCTTACTGGAAGAAAACTATATGGCTGCAGATATGGAGATGGCTGAGTGGATCAACTTGTTCAAACTTAAATAATTCGCTGTGCAATGCAACATTTTTCTAGACTCTGTATGCCTTTTAGTGTGTGATTTGACAAGTAAATTCCCAAGCTGTTTCTTGTGTTGGATGTTGCTAGAAGTAAGAGTTTAGCTTAGCTATTATTTATGGCTTGTTTTATTAGTTAACGAGGTTTAGAATTTGTCACTCAAGTATACAATACAGAAAGCTGCTGTCAGAGAAATCTAGTGTTGCCAACTGCCACTGTCATTTTCGTATTTTATATTACATTATACTCGCCCCTTGTTTTGGAACTTCCTGGCCACAGACTGTAATGGTGATGCCATAGGTCTATTCCCTATTTTACTTCAGCATAACTCAGCTTTTCCAAATGAACCCCATTCTATACTTGTTTTTTCAAAAAACAAAAGCATCATCTTACTTCAAAATTAAGTACACTCTAAGCACAGTCAGTCTTAGTTTTTCTGGTGTCTTGATTTATTTTTTCTTTTTTTTCCCATGATTTAAATCATGATTTAAAATCAATGATTTAAATCAATCCACCCTGATAGGAGGGGACTGGAAAGATCTCTGTGGTTTCAGGAGACAGAAGAACTGCATCAAAGAGTGACTAATTTCAGGATCTGTGTTAGATCCAGACAGCTATATAGATCCTAACCCACAAACCTAAAACCTCATCTCTTGTTCAAACCACTAACTCCAGACTCACAAAACCAGGCTACCCTCCTACACCCAAATCTAATGGAGGAATTTCAGACTGGTTTTACTAGATCAGAGCCCAAAGTTTCAAAAAAGAGGACATGTAAGTGAAACTTCATACTAGGCACATTTTGTTACCTGCTGTAATTTAACCTCTGTGTTCCATACAAAGTTTTGTGCCACTGTGAATTATTTATTAAAAAGGTAGGAGAAAATGTCCTATGTATTTTCTGCATTTCTCTTCATCAGCCTTTCCCGAGCTTAACTATGCCTTTAATATTATTACACCATACAGTAGGCATAGATGTGTTAGAAGTAAAAATCTGTCCAAAATTTCTGAAGTTTTAGATTCTATTGGTAAGAAATAATCACACAGAAGTCAACCGGAACATGCAAACACATAAAAGCTTTCTTAAAAAATGAGAAACAAAAGGCATTTCTAACTCAGTTACAATTTGCTACGATACAATGTGAAGGACTGAATGTAATAATTAGCTTATAAATATACAAATTAATTAATTAGATTGTAATCCAAAAAGCTATTTCCATATTAAGCTTGAACAAGCAAATTCTCAGCATACTAATGTAACTAGTCTAACAGAAGCAATTTTTAGGGACTTCCCTGTGGTGTGTCTCTAATACAGAGCACTGTGAAATCCAATGCGCAAGGAGGAAAGCAGGAGGTAATTTCCTCCTGCCACCTTCTCTGCTTTCCCTTCATATCCCAAGGGGGATGACAGATTCAGAGACGACAAACTGTGGACAAAACCAGCCTTTGTCTCAGTGTATATTTACTTCATCTACCCTCCTCATTCCTATCTCAATGATTATTATCCTCAACTGGCATGTCACCTTAGAAAAGACAACATTCTTTTGGCCAGGGTCTCAACATTCTTATGTGTTTGCACAGGATTGCATCTAGTACAACAGGGCCTTAATTCTGATTGGGATCTCTGATCACCGTTACACTACAAACTAAATAAATCAGAAAAACTAGCTAGTGCGCACTGTGAAAGAGAAAAGTACAGTTTATACCAATGTATGTATAAAATGCTGTACAGACAAAATCCCTACATCACACAATGATATGTCCTCCTGTCACAGTTAAACTCATATACTCTTGGGACCAATAGTGATATATTTTATAACTAACTAAGAGGGTGTCAGACAGCCATGATCAACATTCACCTCTATTTATTCTAATACCCTCTCATATTTTGATGAACATTCCTGCTCACGAAAACATGGCTGAAATACAGCGCAAAGATTCATTGTAATAACTATTACTAGTTCCATACCAGTAGTGTATTTAGAATTGTTTCACTATGCATGCTTATAGATCACTGCAACATAAAAATGTCCATAAAAATAATGGTAATTGTATTTACTGGTACTGTTATTTCATAAGTTAACTACAGCTGTTGCCTACGCTTTATTAACATATCAAAGGAAGAAGACAATTTCACTGAAAATCCCACCATCAGACACTGTTGATAACCAGGGAGAAGAAAGAAGGAAGCTTATCCTTCGGCAATGTAAGATCAATATATACATAGTACTTTGGTAGCTTGTAGACCAGTATATCATCTGGATAGAACCTGAAAACAGGGGCGTGTAGAAAGCACAACCACCACATTTTTCTTTTCAAGAAAGCTTACATCCGTTTGGAATATTATGAAGTCTATTTGATTATTTTCCTCATTGAATATACAATATTAAATTCACGTTAGAGATTTTACACAGACTCACAAGCCTCAAATAAAGACTAGTGATGAGATTTTAAATGCACACATCTTAAGTTGTATGCACAATGTCCAATGGGTAAACGTGCCCATAACACTATATAACTTGCTACCTCCTTACCCGTTCATGCAACGTATTTTCCAGCAGCCCCCTTGTGAAAATTAAAACAGTAAAATATAGGCTTTTTAAGAAGGGGACCTCTACATCTTGTTCTACTTTTAAAGTATTGGGATGGAAGGGAGGCCAAGGACTATTCCATTCAGACAACACAGAGACATCAATGAGATGATAGTCTCCAGCTGTTAGTATTATAATTGACACATATGAAGTTCTTCCTTTGTACAAAGCTATAGACATATAGGTTCTATAATACAAAATTTAACTATTACTTTAAGCCAATGAATAATCATGCTAAAGAAGACAAGGTGAGTACAGTGCCAACCAGGGGATCTGATTTATCTAAAAAAGTCAGACATAAATCACTATACCTTGCATTTGGTTTTATTGGACACTCATCACATTAAAAGCTTTTTGAAGAAATCAGTACAAATAATTTTGTTTTCCCCTTAATAGGGTCAAACTAGGAGACAATAAATAATGCATTTCCGTGATAACTTCCATAGAACACATGTACTGTGAAACAAACAAACAACGGTGGGGATAAAATAAGACAGCTAAATTAGAGCATATTAAAAGTCTAGTTTCCTAAAACCCCAATTTTTTTTTCTTAATATACCTCGTTTAATAAGCTTAAAACCCATGGAGGTGATGTCCTGTTAGTACAGTCCTTAGCCAAACTTCCTACATCTAAGGGAATTGAAGGTACCTCCACCATCCAGACAGAGCTGACACTGGATTAAACTTCACCCCCCTGCAGCGGAGTTAGTGGACACCTGTGTTCAGCTTCATTTTTTATCCCATTCCATCCCTCCAATCCAGACAAGAAAAATAACTCTCTCTTATCTCTTCCCATTTTTCATCCTGTTTGTCTTCATCCTCCTCCTATATTATAAGTATTAGGAAATAATTGAAAATAAAGTAAAATAATTGAAAATAAAGTAATGTACATGGATTAGAGCAGGGGGTTGGGGTGCAGGGGCTTTGGGACGGAGTTTGGGTGTGGGGAGTGGGCTC